>NC_063444.1:50177286-50331004 GCF_020379485.1 Brassica napus | reverse complement strand
GAAATTTTCTCAAAATCTATGGGCTAACCCCTACAAAAATATTGAGTTTTTGGTAAATTCTTTATATATGAAGCCCATAATCTTTAGTTTGTTTTAAAAATTTCTAACATATTCTAAATTTGTTTATTAATGTATAACTAAACTCATTTTTCATGGTAATGAGCATCGTTCAATTGTTTTTATCACAGTTATTTAGTAAAACTCATATACTCCCTAAAATTTAAAAAACGATCGATGGAATAACCACTATAAAATGATTATTTTTCTTGTAAACGGAGACGACAAAGACTCCAAACCTCTTTGAACATCATCATATGTTAGTGAATGATGCACCAAGTATTAAACAATATTGTCATATTTTTTGAAATTTTCTCAAAATCTATGGGCTAACCCCTACAAAAATATGAGTTTTTGGTAAATTTTATATAATAAAGCCCATAATCTTTAGTGTTGTTTTAAATTTCTACCATATTCTGACATTTGTATTAATGTATAATAAACTCATTTTCATTGTAAATGAGCATCGTTCAATTGTTTTTATCAATTAATTTAGTAAAACTTCATAACACTCCCTAAATCGATGGAATAACCACTATAAAATTATTATTTTCTTGATAACGGAGACGACAAAGGCTCCAAACTCTTTGAACATCATCATATGTTAGTGAAGGATGCAACCAAGCATTAAAACAAATTGTCATATTTTTTGAAATTTTCTCAAAATCTATGGCTAACCCCTACAAAAATATTGAGTTTTGGTAAATCGTTTATAACTGAAGCCCATAATCTTTAGTGTTGTTTAAACATTTCTACTATATTCTAAATTTGTTTTAATGTATAGCTAAACTCTTTTCATGGTAAATGAGCATCGTTCATTGTTTTTATCAATTAATTTAGTAAAACTTCATAACACTCCCTAAATCGATGGAATAACCACTATAAAATTATTATTTTTTCTTGATAAACGGAACGACAAAGGCTCCAACCTCTTGAAATCATCATATGTTATTGAATGGCAACCAAGCATTAAAAAATATTGTCATATTTTTTGAAATTTTCTCAAAATCTATGGCTAACCCCTACAAAAATATTGAGTTTTTGGTAAATTCGTTATATAATGAAGCCCATATCTTAGTGTTGTTTTAAATTTTCTAACCATATTCTACATTTGTATTAATGTATAATAAACTCATTTTCATGGTAAATGAGCATCGTTCAATTGTTTTTTTATCAATTAATTTAGTAAAACTTCATAACACTCCCTAAATCGATGGAATAACCACTATAAAATTATTATTTTCTTGATAAACGGAGACGACAAAGGCTCCAAACCTCTTTGAACATCATCATATGTTAGTGAAGGATGCAACCAAGCATTAAAACAATATTGTCATATTTTTTGAAATTTTCTCAAAATCTATGGGCTAACCCCTACAAAAATATTGAGTTTTTGGTAAATACGTTATATAATGAAGCCCATAATTTGTAGTGTTGTTTAAAATTTCTAACTATATTCTAAATTTGTATTAATGTATACTAAACTCATTTTCATGGTAAATGAGCATCGTTCAATTGTTTTTATCAATTAATTTAGTAAAACTTCATAATACTCCCTAAATCGATGGAATAACCACTATAAAATTATTATTTTCTTGATAAACGGAGACGACAAAGGCTCCAACCTCTTTGAACATCATCATATGTTAGTGAAGGATGCAACCAAGCATTAAAAAAATTTTCATATTTTTTGAAATTTTCTCAAATCTATGGGCTAACCCCCTACAAAAATATTGAGTTTTTGATAAATTCGTTATATATGAAGCCATAATCTTTAGTGTTGTTTAAAATTTCTACCATATTCTATATTTTATTAATGTATGCTAAACTCTTTTTCATGGTAAATGAGCATCGTTCAATTGTTTTTATCAATTAATTTAGTAAAATTTTATAACACTTCTCCCTAAATCGATGGAATAACCACTATAAAATTATTATTTTCTTGATAAACGAGACGACAAAGCTCCAAACCTCTTTGAACATCATCATATGTTAGTGAAGGATGCAACCAGCATAAAAAAATATTGTCATATTTTTTTGAAATTTTCTCAAAATCTATGGCTAACCCCTACAAAAATATTGAGTTTTTGGTAAATACTTTATATACTAAAGCCTATAATCTTTAGTGTTGTTTTAAAATTTCTAACCATATTCTAAATTTGTATTAATGTATACTAAACTCATTTTCATTGTAAATGAGCATCGTTCAATTGTTTTTATCAATTAATTTAGTAAAATTTCACAATCCCTAAATCGATGGAATAACCACTATAAAATTATTATTTTCTTGATAAACGGAGACGACAAAGACTCCAACCTCTTTGAACACATCATATGTTAGTGCAGGATTCACTAAGCATTAAAAAAATATTGTCATATTTTTTGAAATTTTTTCAAAATCTATGGGCAACAACCCTACAAAATATTGAGTTTTTGGTAAATTCTATTCTATATAATACTGACCCATAATCTTTGGTTGTTTTAAAATTTCTACCATATTCTACATTTGTATTAATGTATGCAAACTATTTCATGGTAAATGAGCATCGTTCAATTGTTTTTATCAATTAATTTAGTAAAACTTCATAACACTCCCTAAATCGATGGAATAACCACAATAAATATTATTTTTCTTGATAAACGGAGACGACAAGGCTCCACCTCTTTGAACATCATCATATGTTAGTGCAGATGCAACCAGGCATTAAAAAAATATTTTCATATTTTTTGAAATTTTCTCAAAATCTATGGGCTAACCCCTACAAAAATATTGAGTTTTTGGTAAATTTTTTATACTGAAGCCCATAATCTTTAGTGTTGTTTTAAAATTTCTACCATATTCTACATTTGTATTAATGTATGCTAACTCTTTTTCATGGTAAATGAGCATCGTTCAATTGTTTTATCAATTAATTTAGTAAAACTTCATAATACTCCCTAAATCGATGGAATAACCACTATAAAAATTTATTTTCTTGATAAACGGAGACGACAAAGACTCCAAACCTCTTTGAACATCATCATATGTTAGTGAAGGATGCAACTAGGCATTAAAACAATATTGTCATATTTTTTGAAATTTTCTCAAAATCTATGGGCTAACCCCTACAAAAATATTGAGTTTTTGGTAAATACTTTATATACTAAAGCCTATAATCTTTAGTGTTGTTTTAAAATTTCTAACCATATTCTAAATTTGTATTAATGTATACTAAACTCATTTTCATGGTAAATGAGCATCGTTCAATTGTTTTTATCAATAATTTAGTAAACTTCATAACCTCCCCTAAATCGATGGAATAACCACTATAAAATTATTATTTTCTTGATAAACGGAGACGACAAAGGCTCCAAACCTCTTTGAACATCATCATATGTTAGTGAAGGATGCAACCAAGCATTAAAACAATATTGTCATATTTTTTGAAATTTTCTCAAATCTATGGGCTAACCCCCCTACAAAAATATTGAGTTTTTGGTAAATTCGTTATATAATGAAGCCCATAATCTTTAGTGTTGTTTTAAAATTTCTACCATATTCTACATTTTTATTAATGTATGCTAAACTCTTTTTCATGGTAAATGAGCATCGTTCAATTGTTTTTATCAATTATTTTGTAAAACTTCATAACACTCCCTAAATCGATGGAATAACCACTATAAAATTATTATTTTCTTGATAAACGGAGACGACAAAGGCTCCAAACCTCTTTGAACATCATCATATGTTAGTGAAGGATGCAACCAAGCATTAAAACAATATTGTCATATTTTTTGAAATTTTCTCAAAATCTATGGGCTAACCCCTACAAAAATATTGAGTTTTTGGTAAATTCGTTATATAATGAAGCCCATAATCTTTAGTGTTGTTTAAAAATTTCTAACTATATTCTAAATTTGTTTTAATGTATACTAAACTCATTTTCATGGTAAATTAGCATCGTTCAATTGTTTTTATCAATTAAATTTAGTAAAACTTCATAACACTCCCTAAATCGATGGAATAACCACTATAAAATTATTATTTTCTTGATAAACGGAGACGACAAAGGCTCCAAACCTCTTTGAACATCATCATATGTTAGTGAAGGATGCAACTAGCATTAAAACAATATTGTCATATTTTTTGAAATTTTCTCAAAATCTATGGGCTAACCAACCCCACAAAAATATTGAGTTTTTGGTAAATTCGTTATATAATGAAGCCCATAATCTTTAGTGTTGTTTTAAAATTTCTACCATATTCTACATTTGTATTAATGTATGCTAAACTCATTTTCATGGTAAATGAGCATCGTTCAATTGTTTTTATCAATTAATTTAGTAAAACTTCATAACACTCCCTAAATCGATGGAATAACCACTATAAATTATTATTTTCTTGATAAACGGAGACGACAAAGGCTCCAAACCTCTTTGAACATCATCATATGTTAGTGAAGGATGCAACCAAGCATTAAAACAATATTGTCATATTTTTTGAAATTTTCTCAAAATCTATGGGCTAACCCCTACAAAAATATTGAGTTTTTGGTAAATTCGTTATATAATGAAGCCCATAATCTTTAGTGTTGTTTTAAAAATTTCTAACTATATTCTAAATTTGTTTTAATGTATACTAAACTCATTTTCATGGTAAATGAGCATCGTTCAATTGTTTTTATCAATTAATTTAGTAAAACTTCATAATACTACTCTCCCTAAATCGATGGAATAACCACTATAAAATTATTATTTTCTTGATAAACGGAGACGACAAAGACTCCAAACCTTTTGAACATCATCATATGTTAGTGAATGATGCAACCAATATTAAAACATATTGTCATATTTTTTGAAATTTTCTCAAAATCTATGGGCTAACCCCTACAAAAATATTGAGTTTTTGGTAAATTCGTTATATAATGAAGCCCATAATCTTTAGTGTTGTTTTAAAATTCTACCATATTCTACATTTGTATTAATGTATAATAAACTCATTTTCATTGTAAATGAGCATCGTTCAATTGTTTTTATCAATTAATTTAGTAAAACTTCATAACACTCCCTAAATCGATGGAATAACCACTATAAAATTATTATTTCTTGATAAACGGAGACGACAAAGGCTCCAAACCTCTTTGAACATCATCATATGTTAGTGAAGGATGCAACCAAGCATTAAAACAATATTGTCATATTTTTTGAAATTTTCTCAAAATCTATGGGCTAACCCCTACAAAAATATTGAGTTTTTGGTAATTCGTTATATAATGAAGCCCATAATTTTAGTGTTGTTTAAAATTTCTAAACATATTCTAAATTTGTTATTAATGTATCTAAACTCATTTTCATGGTAAATGAGCATCGTTCAATTGTTTTTATCAATTAATTTAGTAAAACTTCATAATAACACTCCTAAATCGATGGAATAACCACTATAAAATTATTATTTTCTTGATAAACGGAGACGACAAAGGCTCCAAACCTCTCTGAACATCATCATATGTTAGTGAATGATGCAACCAAGTATTCAAAAAATATTTTCATATTTTTTTGAAATTTTCTCAAATCTATGGCTAACCCCTACAAAAATATTGAGTTTTTGATAAATTCGTTAGATAATGAAGCCCATAATCTTTAGTGTTGTTTTAAAATTTCTACCATATTCTATATTTTTATTAATGTATGCTAAACTCTTTTTCATGGTAAATGAGTATCGTTCAATTGTTTTTATCAATTAATTTAGTAAAACTTATAACACTCCCTAAATCGATGGAATAACCACTATAAAATTATTATTTTCTTGATAAACGGAGACGACAAAGGCTCCAAACCTCTTTGAACATCATCATATGTTAGTGAAGATCAACCAAGCATTAAAAATATTGTCATATTTTTTGAAATTTTCTCAAAATCTATGGGCTAACCCCTACAAAAATATTGAGTTTTTGGTAAATACTTTATATACTAAAGCCTATAATCTTTAGTGTTGTTTAAACATTTCTAACCATATTCTAAATTTGTATTAATGTATACTAAACTCATTTTCATGGTAAATTAGCATCGTTCAATTGTTTTTATCAATTAATTTAGTAAAACTTCATAATACTCCATAAATCGATGGAATAACCACTATAAAATTATTATTTTCTTGATAAACGGAGACGACAAAGACTCCAAACCTCTTTGAACATCATCATATGTTAGTGCAGGATTCAACTAGGCATTAAAAAAATATTGTCATATTTTTTTGAAATTTTTTCAAAATCTATGGGCTAACAACCCCTACAAAAATATTGAGTTTTTGGTAAATTATTTATATACTGAAGCCCATAATCTTTAGTGTTGTTAAAATTTCTACCATATTCTACATTTGTATTAATGTATGCTAAACTATTTTTCATGGTAAATGAGCATCGTTCAATTGTTTTTATCAATTAATTTAATAAAACTTCATAACACTCCCTAAATCGATGGAATAACCACAATACAATTATTATTTTCTTGATAAACGGAGACGACAAAGGCTCCTAAACCTCTTTGAATATCATCATATGTTAGTGCAGGATGCAATTAGGCATTAAAAAAATATTATCATATTTTTTGAAATTTTCTCAAAATCTATGGGCTAACAACCCCTACAAAAATATTGAGTTTTTGGTAAATTGTTATATACTGAAGCCCATAATCTTTAGTGTTGTTTTTAAAATTTCTACCATATTCTACATTTGTATTAATGTATGCTAAACTCTTTTTAATGGTAAATGAGCATCGTTCAATTGTTTGTTTTTATCATTAATTTAGTAAAACTTCATAATACTCCCTAAATCGATGGAATACCACTATAAAAAATTATTTTCTTGATAAACGGAGACAACAAAGACTCCAAACCTCTTTGAACATCATCATATGTTAGTGAAGGATGCAACAAGCATTAAAACAATATGTCATATTTTGAAATTTTCTCAAAATCTATGGGCTAACCCCTACAAAAATATTGAGTTTTTGGTAAATACTTTATATACTAAAGCCTATAATCTTTAGTGTTGTTTTAAAATTTCTAACCATATTCTAAATTTGTATTAATGTATAATAAACTCATTTTCATTGTAAATGAGCATCGTTCAATTGTTTTTATCAATTAATTTAGTAAAACTTCATAACACTCCCTAAATCGATGGAATAACCACTATAAAATTATTATTTTCTTGATAAACGGAGACGACAAGGCTCCAAACCTCTTTGAACATCATCATATGTTAGTGAAGGATTCACCAAGCATTAAAACAATATTGTCATATTTTTTGAAAATTTTCTCAAATCTATGGGCTAACCAACCCTACAAAATATTGAGTTTTTGGTAAATTCGTTATATAATGAAGCCCATAATCTTTAGTGTTGTTTAAAAATTTCTACCATATTCTATATTTTTATTAATGTATGCTAAACTCTTTTTCATGGTAAATGAGCATCGTTCAATTGTTTTTATCAATTAATTTTGTAAAATTTTATAACACTCCCTAAATCGATGGAATAACCACTATAAAATTATTATTTTCTTGATAAACGGAGACGACAAAGGCTCCAAACCTCTTTGAACATCATCATATGTTAGTGAAGGATTCAACCAAGCATTAAAAAAATATTATCATATTTTTTGAAATTTTCTCAAATCTATGGCTAACCCCTACAAAAATATTGAGTTTTTGGTAAATACTTTATATACTAAAGCCTATAATCTTTAGTGTTGTTTAAACATTTCTAACCATATTCTAAATTTGTATTAATGTATACTAAACTCATTTTCATGGTAAATTAGCATCGTTCAATTGTTTTTATCAATTAATTTAGTAAACTTCACAATACTCCATAAATCGATGGAATAACCACTATAAAATTATTATTTTCTTGATAAACGGAGACGACAAAGACTCCAAACCTCTTTGAACCCATCATATGTTAGTGCAGGATTCAACTAGGCATTAAAAAAATATTGTCATATTTTTTTGAAATTTTCCAAATCTTTGGGCTAACACCCCTACAAAAATATTGAGTTTTTGGTAAATTCTTTATATACTGAAGCCCATAATCTTTAGTGTTGTTTTAAAATTTCTACCATATTCTACATTTGTATTAATGTATGCTAAACTCTTTTTCATGGTAAATGAGCATCGTTCAATTGTTTTTATCAATTAATTTATAAAAACTCATAACACTCCCTAAATCGATGGAATAACCTCTATAAAATTATTATTTTCTTGATAAACGGAGACGACAAAGGCTCCAAACCTCTTTGAACATCATCATATGTTAGTGCAGGATGCAATTAGCATTAAAAAAAATATTATCATATTTTTTGAAATTTTCTCAAAATCTATGGCTAACCCCTACAAAAATATTGAGTTTTTGGTAAATTTTATATACGAAGAGCCCATAATCTTTAGTGTTGTTTTAAAATTTCTACCATATTCTACATTTGTATTAATGTATGCTAAACTCTTTTTAATGGTAAATGAGCATCGTTCAATTGTTTTTATCAATTAATTTAGTAAAACTTCATAATACTCCCTAAATCGATGGAATAACCACTATAAAAATATTATTTTCTTGATAAACGGAGACAACAAAGACTCCAAACCTCATTGAACATCATCATATGTTAGTGAAGGATGCAACCAAGCATTAAAACAATATTGTCATATTTTTGAAATTTCTCAAAATCTATGGGCTAACCCCTACAAAAATATTGAGCTTTTGTTAAATACTTTATAAAGTAAGCCTATAATCTTTAGTGTTGTTTTAAAATTTCTAACCGTATTCTAATTTGTATTAATGTATAATAAACTCATTTTCATTGTAAATGAGCATCGTTCAATTTTTTTATCAATTAATTTAGTAAAACTTCATAACACTCCCTAAATCGATGGAATAACCACTATAAATTATTATTTTCTTGATAAACGGAGACGACAAAGGCACCAAACCTCTTTGAACATCATCATATGTTAGTGAAGGATTCAACCAAGCATTAAAACAATATTGTCATATTTTTTGAAATTTTCTCAAAATCTATGGGCTAACCAACCCCCTACAAAAATATTGAGTTTTTGGTAAATTCGTTATATAATGAAGCCCATAATCTTTAGTGTTGTTTTAAAATTTCTACCATATTCTACATTTGTATTAATGTATGCTAAACTATTTTTCATGGTAAATGAGCATCGTTCAATTGTTTTTATCAATTAATTTAATAAAACTTCATAACACTCCCTAAATCGATGGAATAACCACAATACAATTATTATTTTCTTGATAAACGGAGACGACAAAGGCTCTAAACCTCTTTGAATATCATCATATGTTAGTGCAGTATGCAATTAGGCATTAAAAAAATATTTTCATATTTTTTTGAAATTTTCTCAAAATCTATGGGCTAACAACCCCTACAAAAATATTGAGTTTTTGGTAAATTTTTATATACTGAAGCCCATAATCTTTAGTGTTGTTTTAAAATTTCTACCATATTCTACATTTGTATTAATGTATGCTAAACTCTTTTTAATGGTAAATGAGCATCGTTCAATTGTTTTTATCAATTAATTTAGTAAAACTTCATAATACTCCCTAAATCGATGGAATAACCACTATAAAATATTATTTTCTTGATAAACGGAGACAACAAAGACTCCAAACCTCATTGAACATCATCATATGTTAGTGAAGATGCAACCAAGCATTAAAACAATATTGTCATATTTTTTGAAATTTTCTCAAAATCTATGGGCTAACCCCTACAAAATATTGAGTTTTTGGTAAATACTTTATAAAGTAAAGCTATAATCTTTGGTGTTGTTTTAAAATTTCTAACCATATTCTAAATTTGTATTAATGTATAATAAACTCATTTTCATTGTAAATGAGCATCGTTCAATTGTTTTTATCAATTAATTTAGTAAAACTTCATAACACTCCCTAAATCGATGGAATAACCACTATAAAATTATTATTTTCTTGATAAACGGAGACGACAAAGGCTCCAAACCTCTTTGAACATCATCATATGTTAGTGAAGGATGCAACCAAGCATTAAAACAATATTGTCATATTTTTTGAAATTTTCTCAAAATCTATGGGCTAACCAACCCCCTACAAAAATATTGAATTTTTGGTAAATTCGTTATATAATGAAGCCCATAATCTTTAGTGTTGTTTAAAAATTTCTACCATATTCTATATTTTTATTAATGTATGCTAAACTCTTTTTCATGGTAAATGAGCATCGTTCAATTGTTTTTATCAATTAATTTTGTAAAATTTTATAACACTCCCTAAATCGATGGAATAACCACTATAAAATTATTATTTTCTTGATAAACGGAGACGACAAAGGCTCCAAACCTCTTTGAACATCATCATATGTTAGTGAAGGATTCAACCAAGCATTAAAAAATATTATCATATTTTTTGAAATTTTCTCAAAATCTATGGGCTAACCCCTACAAAAATATTGAGTTTTTGGTAAATACTTTATATACTAAAGCCTATAATCTTTAGTGTTGTTTAAAATTTCTAACCATATTCTAAATTTGTATTAATGTATACTAAACTCATTTTCATGGTAAATTAGCATCGTTCAATTGTTTTTATCAATTAATTTAGTAAAACTTCACAATACTCCATAAATCGATGGAATAGCCACTATAAAATTATTATTTTCTTGATAAACGGAGACGACAAAGACTCCAAACCTCTTTGAACACCATCATATGTTAGTGCAGGATTCAACTAGGCATTAAAAAAATATTGTCATATTTTTTTGAAATTTTTTCAAAATCTTTGGGCTAACAACCCCTACAAAAATATTGAGTTTTTGGTAAATTCTTTATATACTGAAGCCCATAATCTTTAGTGTTGTTTTAAAATTTCTACCATATTCTACATTTGTATTAATGTATGCTAAACTATTTTTCATGGTAAATGAGCATCGTTCAATTGTTTTTATCAATTAATTTAATAAAACTTCATAACACTCCCTAAATCGATGGAATAACCGCTATACAATTATTATTTTCTTGATAAACGGAGACGACAAAGGCTGTAAACCTCTTTGAATATCATCATATGTTAGTGCAGGATGCAATTAGGCATTAAAAAAATATTTTCATATTTTTTTGAAATTTTCTCAAAATCTATGGGCTAACAACCCCTACAAAAATATTGAGTTTTTGGTAAATTTTTATATACTGAAGCCCATAATCTTTAGTGTTGTTTTAAAATTTCTACCATATTCTACATTTGTATTAATGTATGCTAAACTCTTTTTAATGGTAAATGAGCATCGTTCAATTGTTTTTATCAATTAATTTAGTAAAACTTCATAATACTCCCTAAATCGATGGAATAACCACTATAAAAATATTATTTTCTTGATAAACGGAGACAACAAAGACTCCAAACCTCATTGAACATCATCATATGTTAGTGAAGGATGCAACCAAGCATTAAAACAATATTGTCATATTTTTTGAAATTTTCTCAAAATCTATGGGCTAACCCCTACAAAAATATTGAGCTTTTGGTAAATACTTTATAAAGTAAAGCCTATAATCTTTAGTGTTGTTTTAAAATTTCTAACCGTATTCTAAATTTGTATTAATGTATAATAAACTCATTTTCATTGTAAATGAGCATCGTTCAATTGTTTTTATCAATTAATTTAGTAAAACTTCATAACACTCCCTAAATCGATGGAATAACCACTATAAAATTATTATTTTCTTGATAAACGGAGACGACAAAGGCTCCAAACCTCTTTGAACATCATCATATGTTAGTGAAGGATTCAACCAAGCATTAAAACAATATTGTCATATTTTTTGAAATTTTCTCAAAATCTATGGGCTAACCAACCCCTACAAAAATATTGAGTTTTTGGTAAATTCGTTATATAATGAAGCCCATAATCTTTAGTGTTGTTTTAAAAATTTCTACCATATTCTATATTTTTATTAATGTATGCTAAACTCTTTTTCATGGTAAATGAGCATCGTTCAATTGTTTTTATCAATTAATTTTGTAAAATTTTATAACACTCCCTAAATCGATGGAATAACCACTATAAAATTATTATTTTCTTGATAAACGGAGACGACAAAGGCTCCAAACCTCTTTGAACATCATCATATGTTAGTGAAGGATTCAACCAAGCATTAAAAAAATATTATCATATTTTTTGAAATTTTCTCAAAATCTATGGGCTAACCCCTACAAAAATATTGAGTTTTTGGTAAATACTTTATATACTAAAGCCTATAATCTTTAGTGTTGTTTAAACATTTCTAACCATATTCTAAATTTGTATTAATGTATACTAAACTCATTTTCATGGTAAATTAGCATCGTTCAATTGTTTTTATCAATTAATTTAGTAAAACTTCACAATACTCCATAAATCGATGGAATAGCCACTATAAAATTATTATTTTCTTGATAAACGGAGACGACAAAGACTCCAAACCTCTTTGAACACCATCATATGTTAGTGCAGGATTCAACTAGGCATTAAAAAAATATTGTCATATTTTTTTGAAATACTTTATATACTAAAGCCTATAATCTTTAGTGTTGTTTAAAAACATTTCTAACCATATTCTAATTTGTATTAATGTATACTAAACTCATTTTCATGGTAAATTAGCATCGTTCAATTGTTTTTATCAATTAATTTAGTAAAACTTCACAATACTCCATAAATCGATGGAATAGCCACTATAAAATTATTATTTTCTTGATAAACGGAGACGACAAAGACTCCAAACCT
The DNA here is from genome assembly GCF_020379485.1 of Brassica napus. Taxonomy (NCBI): domain Eukaryota; kingdom Viridiplantae; phylum Streptophyta; class Magnoliopsida; order Brassicales; family Brassicaceae; genus Brassica; species Brassica napus. The sequence goes on along the minus strand of NC_063444.1, from coordinate 50,318,145 downwards.
CTTTGAACACCATCATATGTTAGTGCAGGATTCAACTAGGCATTAAAAAAATATTGTCATATTTTTTTGAAATACTTTATATACTAAAGCCTATAATCTTTAGTGTTGTTTAAACATTTCTAACCATATTCTAAATTTGTATTAATGTATACTAAACTCATTTTCATGGTAAATTAGCATCGTTCAATTGTTTTTATCAATTAATTTAGTAAAACTTCACAATACTCCATAAATCGATGGAATAACCACTATAAAATTATTATTTTCTTGATAAACGGAGACGACAAAGACTCCAAACCTCTTTGAACACCATCATATGTTAGTGCAGGATTCAACTAGGCATTAAAAAAATATTGTCATATTTTTTTGAAAATTTTCAAAATCTATGGGCTAACAACCCCTACAAAAATATTGAGTTTTTGGTAAATTCTTTATATATTGAAGCCCATAATCTTTAGTGTTGTTTTAAAATTTCTACCATATTCTACATTTGTATTAATGTATGCTAAACTATTTTTCATGGTAAATGAGCATCGTTCAATTGTTTTTATCAATTAATTTAATAAAACTTCATAACACTCCCTAAATCGATGGAATAACCACTATACAATTATTATTTTCTTGATAAACGGAGACGACCAAGGCTCTAAACCTCTTTGAATATCATCATATGTTAGTGCAGGATGCAATTAGGCATTAAAAAATATTTTCATATTTTTTGAAATTTTCTCAAAATCTATGGGCTAACAACCCCTACAAAAATATTGAGTTTTTGGTAAATTTTTATATACTGAAGCCCATAATCTTTAGTGTTGTTTTAAAATTTCTACCATATTCTACATTTGTATTAATGTATGCTAAACTCTTTTTAATGGTAAATGAGCATCGTTCAATTGTTTTTATCAATTAATTTAGTAAAACTTCATAATACTCCCTAAATCGATGGAATAACCATTATAAAAATATTATTTTCTTGATAAACGGAGACAACAAAGACTCCAAACCTCATTGAACATCATCATATGTTAGTGAAGGATGCAACCAAGCATTAAAACAATATTGTCATATTTTTTGAAATTTTCTCAAAATCTATGGGCTAACCCCTACAAAAATATTGAGCTTTTGGTAAATTCGTTATATAATGAAGCCCATAATCTTTAGTGTTGTTTAAAAATTTCTAACTATATTCTAAATTTGTTTTAATGTATACTAAACTCATTTTCATGGTAAATGAGCATCGTTCAATTGTTTTTATCAATTAATTTAGTAAAACTTCATAATACTCCCTAAATCGATGGAATAACCACTATAAAATTATTATTTTCTTGATAAACGGAGACGACAAAGACTCCAAACCTCTCTGAACATCATCATATGTTAGTGAATGATGCAACCAAGTATTAAATTAATATTGTCATATTTTTTGAAATTTTCTCAAAATCTATGGGCTAACCCCTACAAAAATATTGAGTTTTTGGTAAATTCGTTATATAATGAAGCCCATAATCTTTAGTGTTGTTTTAAAATTTCTACCATATTCTACATTTGTAATAAACTCATTTTCATTGTAAATGAGCATCGTTCAATTGTTTTTATCAATTAATTTAGTAAAACTTCATAACACTCCCTAAATCGATGGAATAACCACTATAAAATTATTATTTTCTTGATAAACGGAGACGACAAAGGCTCCAAACCTCTTTGAACATCATCATATGTTAGTGAAGGATGCAACCAAGCATTAAAAAAATATTGTCATATTTTTTGAAATTTTCTCAAAATCTATGGGCTAAACCCCTACAAAAATATTGAGTTTTTGGTAAATATTTTATATAGTAAAGCCTATAATCTTTTGTGTTGTTTTAAAATTTCTAACCGTATTCTAAATTTGTATTAATGTATAATAAACTCATTTTCATTGTAAATGAGCATCGTTCAATTGTTTTTATCAATTAATTTAGTATAACTTCATAACACTCCCTAAATCGATGGAATAACCACTATAGAATTATTATTTTCTTGATAAACAGAGACGACAAAGGCTCCAAACCTCTTTGAACATCATCATATGTTAGTGAAGGATGCAACCAAGCATTAAAAAAATATTGTCATATTTTTTGAAATTTTCTCAAAATTATAGGCTATAACCCCTACAAAAATATTGAGTTTTTGGTAAATATTTTATATAGTAAAGCCTATAATCTTTTGTGTTGTTTTAAAATTTCTAACCGTATTCTAAATTTGTATTAATGTATAATAAACTCATTTTCATTGTAAATGAGCATCTTTCAATTGTTTTTATCAATTAATTTAGTAAAACTTCATAACACTCCCTAAATCGATGGAATAACCACTATAAAATTATTATTTTCTTGATAAACGGAGACGACAAAGGCTCCAAACCTCTTTGAACATCATCATATGTTAGTGAAGGATTCAACCAATCATTAAAACAATATTGTCATATTTTTTAAAATTTTCTCAAAATCTATGGGTTAACCCCTACAAAAATATTGAGTTTTTGATAAAGTCGTTATATAATGAAGCCCATAATCTTTAGTGTTGTTTTAAAATTTCTACCATATTCTATATTTTTATTAATGTATGCTAAACTCTTTTTCATGGTAAATGAGCATCGTTCAATTTTTTTTATCAATTAATTTAGTAAAATTTTATAACACTCCCTAAATCGATGGAATAACCACTATAAAATTATTATTTTCTTAATAAACGGAGACGACAAAGACTCCAAACCTCTTTGAACATCATCATATGTTAGTGCAGGATGCAACTAGGCATTAAAAAAATATTATCATATTTTTTGAAATTTTCTCAAAATCTATGGGCTAACCCCTACAAAAATATTGAGTTTTTGGTAAATACTTTATATACTAAAGCCTATAATCTTTAGTGTTGTTTCAAAATTTCTAACCATATTCTAAATTTGTATTAATGTATACTAAACTCATTTTCATGGTAAATAAGCATCGTTCAATTGTTTTTATCAATTAATTTAGTAAAACTTCATAACACTCCCTAAATCGATGGAATAACCACTATAAAATTATTATTTTCTTGATAAAGAGAGACGACAAAGGCTCCAAACCTCATTGAACATCATCATATGTTAGTGAAGGATGCAACCAAGCATTAAAACAATATTGTCATATTTTTTGAAATTTTCTCAAAATCTATGGGCTAACACCCCTACAAAAATATTTAGTTTTTGGTAAATTCGTTATATAATGAAGCCATAATCTTTAGTGTTGTTTTAAAATTTCTACCATATTCTACATTTGTATTAATGTATGCTAAACTCATTTTCATGGTAAATGAGCATCGTTCAATTGTTTTTATCAATTAATTTAGTAAACTTTTATAACACTCCCTAAATCGATGGAATAACCACTATAAAATTATTATTTTCTTGATAAACGGAGAAGACAAAGGCTCCAAACCTCTTTGAACATCATCATATGTTAGTGAAGGATGCAATCAAGCATTAAAACAATATTGTCATATTTTTTGAAATTTTCTCAAAATCTATGGGCTAACCCCTACAAATATATTGAGTTTTTGGTAAATATTTTATATACTAAAGCTTATAATCATTAGTGTTGTTTTAAAATTTCTAACCATATTCTAAATTTGTTTAATGTATACTAAACTCATTTTCATGGTAAATGAGCATCGTTCAATTGTTTTTATCAATTAATTTAGTAAAACTTCATAACACTCCCTAAATCAATAGATTAACCATTATAAAATTATTATTTTCTTGATAATCAGAGACGACAAAGTCTCCAAACCTCTTTGAACATCATCATGTTCAAGCAGGATTCAACTAGGCATTAAAAAAATATTGTCATATTTTTTGAAATTTTCTCAAAATCTACGGGCTAACAACCCCTACAAAAATATTGAGTTTTTGGTAAATTCTTTACATACTGAAGCCCATAATCTTTAGTGTTGTTTTAAACTTTCTACCATATTCTACATTTGTATAAATGTATGCTAAACTATTTTTTATGGTAAATGAGCATCGTTCAATTGTTTTTATCAATTAATTTAATAAAACTTCATAACACTCCCTAAATCGATGGAATAACCACTATAAAATTATTATTTTCTTGATAAACGGAGACGACAAAGGCTCCAAACCTCTTTGAACATCATCATATGTTAGTGAAAAATGCAACCAAGCATTAAAACAATATTGTCATATTTTTTGGAATTTTCTCAAAATCTATGGCTAACCCCTACAAAAATATTGAGTTTTTGGTAAATTCGTTATATAATGAAGCCCATAATCTTTAGTGTTGTTTTAAAATTTCTACCATATTCTACATTTGTATTAATGTATGCTAAACTATTTTTCATGGTAAATAAGCATCGTTCAATTGTTTTTATCAATTAATTTAATAAAACTTCATAACACTCCTTAAATCGATGGAATAACCACTATAAAATTATTATTTTCTTGATAAACGGAGACGACAAAAGCTCCAAACCTCTTTGAACATATCATATGTTAGTGAAGGATGCAACCAAGCATTAAAACAATATTGTCATATTTTTTGAAATTTTCTCAAAATCTATGGCTAACCCCTACAAAAATATTAATTTTTTGGTAAATTCGTTATATAATGAAGCCCATAATCTTTAGTGATGTTTTAAAATTTCTACCATATTCTACAGTTGTATTAATGTATGCTAAACTTTTTTCATGGTAAATGAGCATCGTTCAATTGTTTTTATCAATTAATTTAGTATAACTTCATAACACTCCCTAAATCGATGGAATAACCACTATAAAATTATTATTTTCTTGATAAACGGAGACGACAAAGGCTCCAAATTTATACCATATTCTACATTTGTATTAATGTATGCTAAACTCTTTTTCATGGTAAATGAGCATCGTTCAATTGTTTTTATCAATTAATTTAGTAAAATTTTATAACACTCCCTTAATCGATGGAATAACCACTATAAAAATTTTATTTTCTTGATAAACGAAGACGACAAAGGCTCCAAACCTCTTTGAACATCATCATATGTTAGTGCAGGATGCAACTAGGCATTAAAAAAATATTATCATATTTTTTGAAATTTTCTCAAAATCTATGGGCTAACCCCTACAAAAATATTGAGTTTTTGGTAAATATTTTATATACTAAACCTTTAATCTTTAGTGCTGTTTAAAAATTTCCAACCATATTCTAAATTTGTATTAATGTATAATAAACTCATTTTTATTGTAAATGAGCATCGTTCAATTGTTTATATCAATTAATTTAGTAAAACTTCATAACACTCCCTAAATCGATGGAATAACCACTATAAAATTATTATTTTCTTGATAAACGGAGACGACAAAGGCTCCAAACCTCTTTGAAAATCATCATATGTTAGTGAAGGATGCAACCAAGCATTAAAACAATATTGTCATATTTTTTGAAATTTTCTCAAAATCTATGGACAACCCCTACAAAAATATTGAGTTTTTGGTAAATTCGTAATATAATGAAGCCATAATCTTTAGTGTTGTTTTAAAATTTCTACCATATTCTACATTTGTATTAATGTATGCTAAACTCATTTTCATGGTAAATGAGCATCGTTGAATTGTTTTTATCAATTAATTTAGTAAAATTTTATAACACTCCCTAAATCGATGGAATAACCACTATAAAATTATTATTTTCTTGATAAACGGAGACGACAAAGGCTCCAAACCTCTTTGAACATCATCATATGTTAGTGAAGGATGCATTTAGGCATTAAAAAAATATTATCATATTTTTTGAAATTTTCTCAAAATCTATGGTCTAATCCCTACAAAAATATTGAGTTTTTGGTGAATACTTTATATACTAAAGCTTATAATCTTTAGTGTTGTTTTAAAATTTCTAACCATATTCTAAATTTGTATTAATGTATACTAAACTCATTTTCATGGTAAATGAGCATCGTTCAATTGTTTTTATCAATTAATTTAGTAAAACCTCATAACACTCCCTAAATCAATAGATTAACCATTATAAAATTATTATTTTCTTCATAAACGGAGATGACAAAGTCTCCAAACCTCTTTGAACATCATCATGTTCGTGCAGGATTCAACTAGGCATTAAAAAAATATTGTCATATTTTTTGAAATTTTCTCAAAATCTATGGGCTAACAACCACTACAAAAATATTGAATTTTTGGTAAATTCTTTATATACTGAAGCCCATAATCTTTAGTGTTGTTTTAAAATTTCTACCATATTCTACATTTGTATTAATGTATGCTAAACTATTTTTCATGGTAAATGAGCATCGTTCAATTGTTTTTATCAATTAATTTAGTAAAACTTCATAACACTCCCTAAATCGATGGAATAACCACTATAAAATTATTATTTTCTTGATAAACGGAGACGACAAAGGCTCCAAACCTCTTTGAACATCATCATATGTTAGTGAAGGATGCAACCAAGCATTAAAACAATATTGTCATATTTTTTGAAATTTTCTCAAAATCTATGGCTAACCCCTTACAAAAATATTGAGTTTTTGGTAAATTCGTTATATAATGAAGCCCATAATCTTTAGTGTTGTTTTAAAATTTCTACCATATTCTACATTTGTATTAATGTATGCTAAACTATTTTTCATGGTAAATGAGCATCGTTCAATTGTTTTTATCAATTAATTTAATAAAATTTCATAACACTCCCTAAATCGATGGAATAACCAGTATAAAATTATTATTTTCTTGATAAACGGAGACGACAAAAGCTCCAAACCTCTTTGAACATCATCATGTGTTAGTGAAGGATGCAACCAAGCATTAAAACAATATTGTCATATTTTTTGAAAATTTCTCAAAATCTATGGCTAACCCCTACAAAAATATTGAGTTTTGGTAAATTCGTTATATAATGAAGCCCATAATCTTTAGTGTTGTTTTAAAATTTCTACTATATTCTACATTTGTATTAATGTATGCTAAACTCTTTTTAATGGTAAATGAGCATCGTTCAATTGTTTTTATCAATTAATTTAGTAAACTTTTATAACACTCCCTAAATCGATGGAATAACCACTATAAAAATATTATTTTCTTGATAAACGGAGACGACAAAGACTCCAAACCTCTTTGAACATCATCATATGTTAGTGAAGGATGCAACTAGGCATTAAAACAATATTGTCATATTTTTTGAAATTTTCTCAAAATCTATGGTCTAACCCCTACAAAAATATTGAGTTTTTGGTAAATTCTTTATATAATGAAGCCCATAATCTTTAGTGATGTTTTAAAATTTCTACCATATTCTACATTTGTATTAATGTATGCTAAATTTTTTTCATGGTAAATGAGCATCGTTCAATTGTTTTTATCAATTAATTTAGTAAAACTTCATAACACTCCCTAAATCAATGGAATAACCACTATAAAATTATTATTTTCTTGATAAACGGAGACGACAAAGGCTCCAAACCTCTTTTAACATCATCATATGTTAGTGCAGGATGCAATTAGGCATTAAAAAAATATTATTATATTTTTTGAAATTTTCTCAAAATCTATGGGCTGAAGCCTATGATCTTTATTGTTGTTTTAAAATTTCTAAACACATTCTACATTTCTATTAATGTATATTAAACTCTCTTTCGTGGTACATGGGCATCGTTTTAGTTTTTTGTCAATTAATTTAGTGAAACTTCATAATAATCTCAAAATTGATGGACTAACCAGTATAAAATCGACATTTTCTAGAGAAACAGAGACAACAAAAGTTTCAACCCTCTTTGACCTTCATCATAAGTTAGTGAAGGATGTAACTATGCATTAAAACAATATTTTCATATTTTTGAATTTTTCTGAAAATCTATGTACTAACACCTATGAAAATATTGAATTATGTGGTATATGCTCTATATACTGAAGCCTATTATCTTTAGTGTTGTTTTAAAATTTCTAAACACATTCTACATTTGTACTAATATATATTAAACTATCTTTCATGGTACATGGGCGTCGTTTTAATTATTTTTTCAATTAATTTAGTAAAACTTCATAATACTTCCTAAATTGGTGGACTAACCAAAATAAAATTGCTATTTTCTAGAGAAACGGAGACAATAAAAGTTCAAAACTTCTTTGACCTTCATCATATGTTATTGAAGGATGAAATTATAAATTAAAACAATATTTTTATATTTTTGAATTTTTCTCAAAATCTATGTGTTAACCCCTACGAAAATATTGAATTTTTCGGTAAATACTCTATATACTGAAGCCTATGATCTTTATTGTTGTTTTAAAATTTCTAAACACATTCTACATTTTTACTAATGTACATTAAACTATCTTTCATGGTACATGGGCATCTTTTAGTTTTTTCCCAATTAATTTAGTAACACTTTATAATACTCCCTAAATTGGTGGCCTAACACCTATAAAATCTCAATTCTCTTGAAAAACGGAGACAACAAAGGTCCCAAACCTCTTTGACCTTCATCATATGTTAATGAAGGATGCAACTATACATTAAAACAGTATTTTCATATTTTAGAATTTTTCTTAAAATCTATGCATTAACCTCTATGAAAATATTAAGTTTTTCGGTAAATATTCTATATACTGAAGCCTATGATCTTTAGTGTTGTTTTAAAATTTTTAAACACATTCTACAGTTGTATTAATGTATATTAAACTCTTTTTCGTGGTACGTGGACATCATTTTAATTTTTTGTCAATTAATTTAGAGAAACTTCATAATAATCTCAAAATTGGTGGACTAACCATTATAAAATCGTCATTTTCTAGAGAAACGGAGACAACAAAAATTTCAAACCTCTTGGACCTTCATCATAAGTTAGTGAAGGATGTAAATATGCATAAAAACAATATTTTCATATTTTTGAATTTTTCTGAAAATCTATGTGCTAACCCCTATGAAAATATTGAATTATTTGGTAAATACTCTATATACTGAAGCCTATTATCTTTAGTGTTGTTTTAAAATTTCTAAACACATTCTACATTTGTACTAATGTATATTAAACTATCTTTCATGGTACATTGGCGTCGTTTTAATTTTTTGTCAATTAATTTAGTAAAACTTCATAATCTATACTATTAAAGCAAAATCCTTCTTATGATTATGCCCCTGACTTTTTTAAAAAATTACAAAACATACCATTGTTTTTTTTTTAAATACCTTTAATGATTTACATAAATTTAAAGCCCATTCGATAGGCCCAAATTGAACCATTGTTAACCCATTAGGCCCATTCTATTTAAAATATATTTAGTGAAAATCATTAAAAATATTGTTTTATTTTTTATACAGGGATTATACATTTAAGAGATAAACAAATATATTAATCTGCCAATTTGTGTAAAATATCTATACTTAAAATTATAAAAAGCCTGTTTTATTTTTAAAGTTGAGATTATACATTTAAGAACTAAACAAATTAATATATGTGATATATTTAAGAATTAAACAAACAACGGATTTGAAGTCCAATATGTGTAAACACAATTTTACTAATAACAAATAAATTACAATACAATTTATAAAAATAAAACCATATTTGATAATAAACTATTCAAACACATACTTTCACTAATTAGAATTACAATTTATAAAAATAAAACCATATTAGAAAATAGACTATTGAAACACATCCTCATCTAATTAGAAATAATATTAAAATTGAAAAATGACATTTTAATAGGTAAAATACCCGCCATTTGAAATGGCGGGTCAGTATCTAGAGAAACGGAGACAACAAAATTTCAAAACCTCTTTGATCTTCATAATATGTTAGTGAAGGATGAAACTATAATTTAAAAAAATATTTTTATATTTTTGAATTTTTCTCAAAATTTATGTGTTAACCCCCTACGAAAATATTGAATTTTTCAATAAATGCTCTATATACTGAAGCCTATGATCTTTATTGCTGTTTTAAAATTTCTAAACACATTCTACATTTGTATTAATGTATATTAAACTATCTTTCATGGTACATGGGCATAATTTAGTTTTTTCTCAATTAATTTAGTAACACTTTATAATACTCCCTAAATTGGTGGACTAACAACTATAAAATCTCTATTCTCTAGAAAAACGGAGACAATAAAGGTTCCAAACATCTTTGACCTTCATCATATGTTAATGAAGGATGCAAATATACATTAAAACAGTATTTTCATTTTTTTGAATTTTTCTCAAAATCTATGCGTTAACCCCTATGAAAATATTAAGTTTTTCGGTAAATGTTCTATATACTGAAGCATATGATCTTTAGTGTTCTTTTAAAATTTCTAAACACATTCTACAGTTGTATTAATGTATATTAAACTCTCTTTTGTGGTACATGGGCATCGTTTTAATTTTTTGTCAACTAATTTAGTAAAACTTCATGATACTCCCTAAATTGGTTGACTAACCAGTATAAAATTGCTATTTTCTAGAGAAACGGAGACAAAAAAATTTCAAAACCTCTTTGACCTTCATCATATGTTAGTGAAGGATGCAACTATGCATTAAAACAATATTTTCTTATTTTTGAAATTTTCTCAAAATCTATGTCTTAACCCCTACGAAAATATTGAATTTTTCGGTAAATACTCTATATACTGAAGCCTATTATCTGTAGTGTTATTTTAAAATTTCTAAACACATTCTACATTTTTACTAATGTACATTAAACTATCTTTCATGGTACATGGGCGTCGTTTTAATTTATTTGTCAATTAATTTAGTAAAACTTCATAATACTCCCTAAATTGATGGATTAACCACTATAACATTAGGGTTTAGGCTATTATTAATTACAACATTAGTCTTTAACATCTTGTATCTCTTATATAAGAGCAAAGGAAAAGAGGAAAGATTATAGAGAGAACTCATCGTTTAGAAAACGGTCAAGAATGCTCAAGTTCTCCGTATGCTTTTTACCAAAAAAAAAAGTTCTCCGTATGCTCGGAAACGGACGGTGCAATGCGTTAATTAACATGAAAAACGTTCTATATATTAACATCAATTGTAAAATGGCATTAGGATATACGATAGTTTTAATCATCAGAAGAAAAATATCACATAGAAATTCAACATTTTGTTTAAAACTCTTGAAAGCCAAGTTTATAAACACAAAGTAAGAAAACGTAAAGTAGCTGAGCGTGTAATAACTAAGCACTGTTCCTTAAGACAGAAGACTTAGGGATCTGGAGTTTGTTTTTACAAGAAATCCATCATTAATTACTGTCCTTGCTAAGCATCTTTTAATATATTTAACTAATTCTTAGATAATTTAATACTAGTAAGCTAACTCATTAGCCAAATTTAAGGAACAACTCACATGCTTCGTGAGCTGTGTTCTTCCTCTCAGTTTATTCAGATTCTATAGGTCCATATTTTGCCACTTTATGAGCAGAATAAAAGGAAAATTACTTTCTTGATATTCGTCTTCACCCAAATAAAGACAATACTATAGATATTTCGCACTTAGCCGTGCATGATATTATAACTATTGCTCTAGAAGTAAAGTATGACTTAAAAAAACTAATTAAGAGACGGTGGTCTAATAACTACTATGAATTGAATTGTCTGGTTGATAAATAGTACCATTCAAACTCACCTAACCGTAGACTTTACATTAAAACTACAAGCTTGTGGGATTAGTATTCACGAGTTTCGAACCGGGACGTTGCATCTCATAGAAAAGACCATATTGTCTTGTTATTATATCATAACCAAGAGTTGATAAACCCTGCTTGAAAGTCTTGATCCTTCAAAATCTTGAATTTATGTGCACTTCACCAATAATTTTTATATAGAAAAATCGACTACAAATTTATTTATATAAAATACCAAGAAACTTCATAACAAAGATATAAAATCATACGAAGAAATATATATGTGTATATATATACAAGTTAATCACAAGGAAATGTATTGCAAATTACAAAGTTTTTTTTATCCCAAACTAAAAACTAAAAACTAAGTAAACAATTTCGTCTACCTAAAGTTCATTGCCTAGGAACACCTAATAATCCAAGTGGATTTATAAACAAACTAATTCCCTGATTAAAATCACTAAGCAAAGTAATCAGTACCACTCACAGATTCACAACTAATAATAACACCTTCAAATTAGTTAGTAGTCGTCCCAAAAGATCCCCAAGTCATCATCATCGTAGGACGTCTTGTTACCATCCATCATCGCCGCATTGGCCGCAGTATTCACCATCCCTGGATACGAAGAAGATATCTCCGGCGTGGCGGTTGTGTTCACATCGGAACTTAAACCGGTTTCTTGAGACACACTCACCAGAGAATTCTCCCGCTTGATCATACCGTTGTTATTGTTGCCGGAACCAGTCCCATAACCAGAACCAAATCCATAATTTGGCACCGAGTTATAAGGGTAAGTGAGGGTTTGGGCTGATGGGTAAGTGTTGTTGATCTGCACGGTTGTAGGGTGATGAGGGATGGGTTTGAAGTCGTGTTGTTGGCCGGCACCGGAGAAGCTTGGGCCGGGCTGACTCAAGAAACCCGGATCGATGAGAGGAGGGAGAGACGAGAAGTCTAAGAGATGATCAATGTTGTCAAGAGAATCAATCCTTGTAAGTTGATTTGTAGTAGTAGTAGTAGTTGCTGTAGTAGTGGGAGGAGGAGCGTTCTTGTGAAAAACCCTACACACCACCCATTCATCCTATAATTATCACAACAACAAAAAGTTAAGTTAATTAAACAATTCTAATTAATAAAGCTCGTATTTATATGATTATATTATCTTTTACGATTTGGATTAATTAAGAACAATTATAAGATACACATTTCCATACCAAATGCATCAGAGTAAGGTAATTCTCACAAAGTTTCTAATAAAAATCAAACTAATAGTTCTGTAAAAATAGTTGAATTACATACCCTTGCGGTTTTAGGGAGGTTGTGATAAGAATAGATGCCATCAAGACGATACTCATGCATAACCCAATTGGTCTTTTCACCTTTTGGAGCTCTTCCTCTATAGAACACAAGTGTTTTCTTCATTCCAACAAAACAACCTTTGCCTCTAAAAATCTCCTTGTCCTTCCCGGTCGCCTTCCAATAACCGGACAGGGTTGCACGGTTCGTCCTCATGCCGGTCGGGTACTTCCGATCCCTCTGGCAAAAGAAGTAAAACTCCTTCTCCCCCATCTTTGCAATTTCTGCACCCCCAACAAAAATAAATTCAAGAATCAGAATCTTGATGTATTATAATTTCTGAAAAGGTCAAATAACAATGAAAGAAACAATTTATTTAGATAATGACTTGAGTTACTTGGTAGATCCCATGGCTCGTTTTTGTTAAGGTCGGCTTGACCAATTGCAGCCGAGGTGAATCGAACGTTGAAGACCTTCTCTTTGAGATAGTGAATTATGATCTCTGCATCAGTTGGATGAAACCGAAACCCTGGAGGCAAATCCACCACCTCTTGGTCCCCTCCTTGGTTCACAACTACACCTCCCTCTTCCAACATATCTATATGTATGTTTTAATCAAGAACAATAAAGATGAGGTAAGTTCTTGATGGATTAAGAAAAAAAGCAGGAATATATATATATATATATATATATATATATATATATATAGGTATGTGTTTGTTGCAGACACACGTCGACGTTGAAGAAGAAAGAAAGAGGTTGAAGAAAGATAGCAGAAGAAGCAAAGGTTGGAGAATTTTAAGGAACTAGACAGTTAAAGGAAATGGAAATAAAACTTTGAAAATTTAGGAAAACATTTGGCTTATTTATACAAAGGGAAGGATAAGAGCTTTGAATTAAAAATAATTAAAACCAAGAATTGTCTTCTTCTTTTTTTTTGGTGATGTAGCAAAGACACGTAAGCTCTAAGCAACTTCCTGAATTGTTGAAAAAGCCCCCACATAAAAATGCTTAAAATATCTTACTACATGATACATTTATGAAAATCAGGGAGATTCGCATGTGTATATATGTATTAATGTAAATAACCCGTTATTTTCTACACCTAATTAGTAATGTTACTAAATTTCTCTATTTTATTGTTTTTTTTTCTTATTCTAGTTTCATTTTTTTACTATGAATAATTGTAATATTTATTTTATTTTTATTGTTTTAATAGTATTTTTTTAACTAAGAAATAACGGTTAATTTAGTGGGAGACTTTTAGAACTTGCCGCTTAATATCAAATTTTGGATTTATAAATCCTATCATTTACTCTAATTACAAAGAAGCTAGATAAAATTCATATGGTGATGTTGAACAAAAAAAATCATATGGTGACACCTCTGTCGAATAGTATTATGGTTAATGCACTTTCTTTAGAGAATCAATTCGTTTTTAATCCTTCGTTTCATATGACTATGCCCTTAAGTTATAGGCTTATAGCTTCTTTAGATTTCCACAACAAAATGGCCGGCTTCCATTGCCACAATGACCAACATCTCTCTACCTTTTGACAAAAAAAAAAAATCCTTTGAGAAAGAAAATAAAGAGTCGTGGGAAAGAAAACGTTTGAAGCTGTGCTATAAATGTGGACCCATATTACTGAATCCCTCTTAAAATTTAACTATTCATAATGTATTATCATACTGAAAGGAATCAGTCTCTAAGGAAATCCTTAAAACGTATTTTACCAAAACAAAATCTTAAAATGTATGTTAATGTTGGTGTTATTAAAAAAATGTTAATTTAAGTTTTTTTACAAAGGTATATTTACGAGAATGTTTAAATAAATAAATCAAACAAAAATGAGATTTATAGTATGTAGATATGGAGCAATAGAAAACCCGTTAACAAACAAAAAGTAGAAACTAAAGTTTGGTTAGTTTTAATTTTCAACTAAAGTACATGTAAAATAATACAATTTATTTTATAAATGAATTAGATATTTAATATTTATAAGATTTTAGTTTTGAATATTGGATGTAAAAGAACTGTGAGTAACATTAACGTAGTTAAATCTTGATTTGATTTTTAGAATTGGAATTTAATTATTGGTTTAAGAATAAAATAATGTACGCTGTCCTTTTTGATATTTTAAAAATACGAAAATATTGTATTCTATAGCAAAAGTTTAAACTATTTCATACTTACATTATATACACATAAACGAATTTATACTGTATGTATAGGAGTTACAATTTAGGATATTAATCTCCAGTCTTTACTAATTTAATCGCATCTATTTCGGTATAATTCTAGTTTGAATGAGTATATTTAGTCGTAAAAAAGTATATGCCTTTTCTTAAAAGTTGGCTCAATTATGTGGTGACGGAACCCATTTACCAATATTGGAATTTGGAATCATTAGAAAAAGACCAAGTCAAATAGTCCTAATTAATTTTTTAGATGTACCGACACAAAAAAAGTTTTTTTAAGAGCATTTTTAAAAATATATTTCTAACTACACAAAATAATAGAACTGTTTTAAAAATATTTTTCTAACTACACAACATAATATGAGCATTTCTTTTTTTAGGAAGAACATAATTTGAGTATTCCTATTATAAAAATTTTAGAAGAGTGTCAATTATAACTGCCGCTGTATATTTAAAATTTCGGCCTAGAT
The DNA here is from genome assembly GCF_020379485.1 of Brassica napus. NCBI lineage: Eukaryota > Viridiplantae > Streptophyta > Magnoliopsida > Brassicales > Brassicaceae > Brassica > Brassica napus. The sequence continues at coordinate 50,302,535 of NC_063444.1, read as the reverse complement.
AGTATCATTTGATCAATAATATTATATATACGTATCAAAAAAAATCTCTCAGACTTTTTGTAGCATGCAAGAACTATTCTTTAGCAATGCAGCTAAACAAATCAATACGAATTTATAAATGAAACAAGATATTGACGAAATTAGTACAAGTTTCATGATATGATGAGCGAAAATACTAGCTGGTACTTAAGAAAAAATATTACCAGTTGGCTTTTGTGATATGATGATTCTAATTGGGGTTTCTCAAAAAGTCTAGTTGGTTTTTAATAACAGTTTGATTAGTTTTTTAACTTTTTTTTTTAAGTTGTTCTTTGGGGGGTTTCTTTGAAAAGAAGGATAGGACACCTAATCTTCAACTAACATAACCGTCTAATTGTCTCTGTTCACCAGTATATTTATTGTGTCAATATCACATACTCAAATCTCATCGATGATAACTATTTTTTCATTACTGTACAGCAGCATCTATTCAGAATGTGCTGCATATCAACATATATGCATGCTTTTTACCTTTTCCAGGTTAAATTCCGCTAAATACAACCCAGAGGAATCCATTAACCAGAAAATTGTATGCAGAGACTATTATGTTTGAATCATATTAGTGGAACCAGTTTGAATAGAAAAAAAAAAAATCGCCCATAAAACAAAACAAAAATACATACAAAAAAATAGAAATTGGCTGTATAACTTCTAAAATTATTAATGATTTTTCTCAAGAAATCCCAGCATTGATAAAGACCATATTAAACCGAACTACCTATGGATCGACTGCAATTATCATATCTTGTAACACAAATTATCATATCTTATCAACAAATTAACCCTAACTAAAATCCAAACAACTCCAAAAAAGTATTTTAAAAGTAGACGTACTAATAGGTTATCATATTAGTATATCGTGTGTTTGAATTATTAGTATTTTTGAAATACACTGATGTTTCGAGCTCGTCATTTTTTTTGAAACTAGCTCGTCATCTTCTCATTGAAGGTTGACATGTTTTGATCAAATCGAATGTATTTTAATTACTAGTAACTCGATACACGTTTGTCAATATTCGCAACCAATTACCGACCCAATCATCAATTTCTAAAACAATTAACTCATAGTTGACCAACTATTGCAAATTCGATTTTTTTTTCATTTACCCGTATATTACAGTATCTGTTTTATTATTTACTCAAAAAGAAAAACAAATAAAACTTTTTTTAAAAAGTAAAACCAATAAAACTTTACAACCTTCGTTACTGTATATATGCATTAATAGATGGTAGAAACTGGATAGGAATAAATCATCCCGATAATATATACAGTATGATATACAATGACATGTCGAACGCAAGTTGTGGAATATAATTAGGGATAAATAATACTCATAAATAATGCTGTTCTTAGGTTTTATTTATTGTATTCTGTCGAATTTTTTTTATAAATTCTGGTATGGCGCGTGGACCCCACAAATAGAATAGAAGTAGGTTCTAATATATACGCGGGCGTAGCTTAGGAAGGTTGACTTTTGCTTCCGAAGGCAAACACTTAAAAGCGAAGAAGACGGATCCTTCGGTGACGGATTATGACGTAAATTATGACATCACAGGCTCTTCTTATTGGGTCATGTGGACCCAGCCCAGGCCTTTTTAAACCATCGATACACACAGACAGAATCACTGTCCCATCGATGCAGTTGATCAGTCCTAATGTTATATGGAAAATACGAGTAACAAGATCATACCTGAGAAATTCCATGTGTCCTTAACTCAAATATTGTCATTTTTCTCGAATTGTATTTTCATCATTAATATTTCTATTTTTCGTTCGATCAGTATAGATAGTGTGACCCACACTATGCTCCTTGAAAAGGAGTATATTATTGGGAACATTACAAAAATAATATGTATAGCATAGTGCTGTAATGATGATGATGTCATTCAACCTTGCTCAAAGTCATGGCTACCACCACTATTTCTCAGTCATGCGTATATATTTAAGGTCTATATTTAAATATTTCTACACACAAATATATATAATTTAAATGTTAAAAATTGGTGTGTATTAGAAAACTTTTAAGTTAAATAGTAATGTAGGCTTCGGAATCAAGTGGGTGGACTTATTATAACTATATAGTACAATATAGCTTATATAAAATATAGACTTCAATTATTTATTTTATATTTCAGTTGCTGCCGCAACAATTTAGGATGTTAATATTATTATTTGTAAGAACCTTACAACATGATATGTGGATTTTCTTTTCAAATGGCTAATAACCTTACAACATGATATGTGGATTTAATTTATAGTATAGGGCTTGATTTGTAATCTTCGACAATGGAAGTAGAGTTTTTGTTACTCATGAAATGGTGTTATCTACATCAACAGTTGTATACTAAAGCAAATATTAAGATAATTTCGTGTTGAATTTTTTTTTTGTAAGAGATACTACTGCAAATATCCTAATATTAGGTTCTATTTGTTGACATCGTAAATTTCTTCTATATTTTGTAATTGTATTCGTCTCGGAAAATTTCTATAGATAGCAAGATACTATATATGTATTAAATAGTTGGAAATATATATAATATCCGAGACGAATTGAATATATTGTTAGGTCGACGTATATATACATACTACAACAAAGGGTTCATATAGTTTATATTTTTGGCTTTAGTTTTATCAGCTGGACTTCATAAAAATTAATAAATAAATCGATCAAATCTCAAGTTTTGGACACTTGTGTTGTGTGCACATAATGTGTTATATAGCTTGCAAATATAGTATCATTGGAGGGTAGAAGAACAATTTGTGTGGTCGACTTGCGTCACCTCGAAATGCAAGATAACATATTTAATCCGCCTATATATGGTTCTATTTATTTGAATTTTTATCCAAGTCGCTATTTGATAACTAAACAGCGAAATTGTCTATATATAAATCAATTGTTTAGAAATTAGAAGAATCGAGCCTTGAACTGTCGTAAAATTTTTGTGACACTATCCATTCTGCCAAAAAAAGATGGGGACAGCCTCTCAAAACAAGTCAAAAAATAATTTCCAAACACTTTGTAAAATAATAAAATCTAAATATAATTTTGGTAGTAGCATTATCATCATCACTCGTTTATATTTTTTTTTATCGCAGCAAATCAATTTAATGTGATATAGTAACATTCTCAAAAATAATAATTTAGCATAAGGGATAATTATTAGTTGTCTAATGGTTTTCATGCTGTCATGCTCCTACAGTGATTTAAATGTGATAATCTGGCTTCATGAGATTTGTTTTTGTATGGACGATGTGTATATTACTTATGGAGCCTATTTGACCTTTTTCTTTTTGCTAAAACTTATTTGAAAGTTTATAGATAGTATGATCTCAAATATACCAGGGAAAAACCATTCACAGTCCCTTATTGATGAAATCACACCGGCCTCTACAATGTTATAGAGTCAAAATTTGTTTTCCAATGACTCTCTTGAAGATCAGGCAGAGACATTGGATTTGGCCATGACGATGATGGGTGTTGTCAAATTGTCCATTTGGTTCTTGATGATTCACAAATTCGTTGTGTGCAAGTAATTATGGTGATGATATTTCAAGGGCTATGAAAGAAAGAATAATTGAGATGTCATCTCCACGTGGACTTACCCAAAACCGCAAATATATGTGTACACTGTCAACCAGGGACGAGGACAAGCCCTTTTAATACGGCTTGCGAAAATGATTTTACATACTATACATGTCACTCATTCTACATTTCTCAAAAAAGGTTTTAAGAATATTGGCTATTTTCATGCTCAACATGCGTGTCCATATGTCTAACATGTATGCATATGTGGAATATGTCGTAATAATAATATATAGAGAATCAGAATTCTGAACGCATTAGAAGAAGAGAGATGAAACCAAACTTATAATCTTGATATGATCATATATCCATTACAACTATTTTATATATTTTCCCCTTCCCCTCGCAATACTTAGTAATTTATATTATAACAACTCCTAACTTTTCAATCATATATCAAATGGGCCCTAATTCTCGTAATTGGGTTTTGAAACAATATTCTCGCTAGCCTTGATACTTAAGGTGAGGACTGATCAAGAGTTCTTGATTCAGAAAACTAGATTGTTGAATCAGACTATGATCCAAATGATCTATACTATTATTGTAACTAAAGTTGTTGATCTTCTTTGAATTGTTCATCATTTCTTCAGCATAATCCACTCTTTCTCTTTTGTTTCCTATAACTCTGGTCTCTGAAGTGGGAGAGCTCAACTGCGGTAACTTGTGATCCAAGTAACGGTTTCCGTAGATGTCAGGGTTTGAGAAATCTCCAAACAAGAAAGAAAACTCTGATTCAGTACGATTTTCCGGAGTTTCGTTTAGAAAATTTGTCAAGAACGTCAAATCTGTAGCGTCTAGTAAGTTGGAGAAAGAAGACTGCTGGCGTTTAAGGGTTTGATCGTTTGCCAAATTTGGCAAAAGGGTTTCGCTGACTACGAATGGTTCGTTGTCATTTTCCTCATGTTCCTGATCCTCGCTTGTAGCTGAAGCAACCTCTGGTGATGACAATGAAGCGTGTGATTTCTTGTAAATACGGCAAAGAACCCAATCATCCAGCTGCAAGAGAATAAGGAATATTAAAATCATAAGTATTGGGGGGAAATCATAAAACAATCAACATATATGTTGAATAGGTTCTTTATTAAAAAACAAAAAAATATTTATTCTATATCATGTATACTTTAGTTAAACAATATAGTTGAATTATTTTTTCCTTTTAACTGAATTAAAAATATCATAATTTTTTGGTTCACATAAAAATACATCAATTATAATAAAAATATTAAGTACTTCTGAAATCTTACCCTCATTGAGTATTCTGTAGATTTTAAAGTCCTATCTCCCAAATTATTGACTTGGCTACCGTTCCTAGCATGGGCCACTCTTTTGGGCGATAAGGATTCGGCAAGTCGATACTCATGCATGATCCAGTTGGTTTTAACACCTTTTGGAGGCTTTCCTGTGTAAAACACAAGAGCCTTTTTTATACCAATGTTTTCATTAAACCCTTCACGGTTTGGTACCGCGATTAATTTATCTGTTCCTGTGGCTTTCCAATATCCAGACGCGGCCGCTCTGTTTGGTCTTGCTCCATTGGGATACTTCCTGTCCCTCGGACTGAAAAAATACCATTCTTTCTCTCCAAACGGAGCCTTAGCTGATACAAACCAAACAACATGTTATAACACTAATAAAAAATGTGAAAAAGAGGAAATATGCATATTATAAGAAAAAAAAGAGGAAATATGCATACACAAGTTATTATAATGGAAATATATTTTGCTTAGTTACCTGGTAAGTCCCATGGATCAGACTTATAGATATCGACATCTGCGATGATCGAAAGAGGGACTGGTAAGGAGGAAACCTTCTTCCTTAGGTAATGGAGGATGAGTTCTTCATCTGTTGGATGAAATCGAAACCCTGGTGGTAAGCTTGATCTTGGATCCTTGCTTATCATTGTTTCTTGGTTTGATCTTTAAAATCTTTTATATAAATAGAAAGTCTTTATTGAAATGAAAGAACAGAGAAGAACTGTTTTGGTGAAGAAGAAGAAGTGAGCCAAAGATTGAAATTTTTCGTAGAGCAGGTTGCGAGGCAATTTATGGTGTGTGGATTTTTGTCCTCTAGTACTACTGTATATGTATAATAATTTATATAATTAAGATATTAGAAATTTAGAACAAAATAGAGGGTATTATATTCTTAAAAGTAGACCGGTAGAAAAAGTCCAAAAATAATGTTAAAGTAGTCGATAAAAAGAAATAAAATAAGTTCTAATTATTTCGAACTGGGTAATAGTTGATTTTCCAGTTATTAGAACTTTATGGCGAGAAGCTAGCAAATATCGTCATCGAGCTCGAGCATGGTCTATGAACAGAAACTTGTATAATGAATATCTTAACCAATAATTTTTGGTCGTCTTTTGCATGTTTTTTTTTGAGAAAACGTCTTTTGCATGTTGTCTATATATTCTCATCATTTTATACGTTTGGACTAATTAATTTTTTTATTCAGTCCAACGTAATTAAACTTCTTGTGCTAGATAAAATTCCATTTTATTGAGGATTTGCATCCTTAAGCTATTGAATTCAATACTAGGTATATATTTTTATAAAGTTTCTGAGAAATATTCTTCAATCTTCTCCTAGCAAATATCAAAAACATCTACAATGATCCAAGTATGAACACAAATGTTCCGTTTTCAAATATTTAATAGCTATATAATTATTTATTTGTCATTGTATTGAGTGTGAATAATTGAAGTTATCTTAGAGAAGTGGACCCAAAAGAGACAGCTGTGTCCTCTGAGATTACATCTGATTGGTTAGTTTTGCTTTTGTCCTAACCATATCCACGTACTCCCAGATGCGGTTGCTGACGTAAGCATCATACTTTCTCAAGAGTGATTTTCTTTTGTACTTGATAAGAAAAATGAGATGATTCAAGTACAACATTATTGAATTTGAAATAAACTTGTCGCAGTACAAACACATGTATACATTCCCTGGTTATCCATTAATGAGAAGATTATGAGAATGTTAAATTTTTTGGAGTATTAGTTCGCTATTTGTATAAGATATGATCTTAAAATTAAAATCCGCAACAGTAAAACCATTTCCAATGAGGTTTTTTCTATGGAGTTCATAATATATGTGCTATGTATATATATATATATATATATATTATATATGTATAAATAATCGTGGTTCTAACTTTTTAAGAATTCTCATTTATGGGATTCACACTAATTGTGAATCTCACAATTATTTACATACATATAATATATATATACATAATACATATATTAAGAACTCTATTGGAGAGAAACCACGTTGGAGATGGTATAAGACCCTAACGTACTATTTTAGATGTGATGCGAGCTGCTTTTTATGATTCATGAATTTTTCCAATTTTGTGACGTTAATTGAATTCTCCCTACTTTCCAAATGTAGATTACAATTATCATCCATGGATGATGAAAATAGGGTTGTGTGTTCGGAAAAAGAAAATTTAAATACGAAAGAGATTTCCTTCTGCCCTCTAATATAAAAGAGATAAGAACAACTTTAAATGATAAAAGCTTTGCATAATTGTTTCTGCATACTCTTTATCATCATGGGCTTGTACAATTGTAATTCATATACATATACAATACATTGCATATCCAAGTCGTATATACTAAACTTTTTATTTTTTTCTTTGTTATAATGTAGAAAATTAAAGAAAAATATGAATAGAATAAGGTCAGTAGTCAATAATATTTATTGTTCTACATCAAAATTTAGTCATGATGAAGATAGTCAGAATGTTACAAAAAATGTATTAAACATCTATGAAGCGTCCAATAATATCTAACGCACATTTTTTCTTGACTTTCAAAATATTAGCTTACATTTATATGAAAACCGATATATAGCTTTTCTCCCCAGACAAGTTGTATATTTACTATTGATCATTTATACCTGAGTATATAAAGATATCTGATGTAGAAAAATACTATATATTAATGTCTATCAAAATATGAATATGCATAGGCAAACACATATATAGAAATGCAATCGAATCATACAAATCCCATACTTCAGTTATTTGTTAACTTATTTTATGTACGTAACGACCAAGTTATAATGATAAATTAAACAAACCGATTTATTTTTCAGAAAGAACTAATAACTATGCCAGTTACAAAAAAAAAGAACTAATAACTATGCTGGAAGTTTTTATGGTTTGGTAATACGTTAAGTATATTTTATTAGTATTACAGTAAAATAGAATTGGATAGACGTATCAGACCAACATATTGATTGGGTTAACTGAGATAAGAACTACGTACCACGAAGCTTTGAATCAAATCCATATATGAAAAACAAAAGTAAACTTTGACCAGTGCTGCTCTAACATGTGTGAAGATGAAAAGGACAATAATTTGTTGACAAAAGACCAATAATTTTGTTTCAATGCTAAACTAGTTAATTAACTACGTGTTTTGTCTAATGAAGCAAGTACTTATTAAACTAATCTTAGTTTGATATGTTTCTTGGTGGGATGCAAACCAAATATAAACATTTGTTTCTTCCCGAAGAACAAACGTGGAATCATAAACACCCACATGATCTATTTAATGTTTACTTTAAAACGTAATTTAATAAGCTAATTAGACTATGTTAATTAATATTATTAAACCTACATTATTAAGATAAAGTGTTTTTCTTAAATGATAATGACATGCCACGGCGGTATTCACACACACACGCAAACCACACGCTAGCCCAACTTTCCCTCGAATATACTTCTGATTTTGACTCTTTGGTTCTAAATTTGTAATTACACGTCAGTGATTTATTTACCTTATTAATTGTAGGGATAATAAGCTTTAAAGGTTCAATTAAGCGTTGCTAAAAAAAAGGTTCAATTAAGCAAACCAATAATGGAACCTCATTAGTTCACCGAAAGAGGTATCACCTGACTGTCAATTATAAGTTGCATAGTTTACAAAAAAAATGTTATAAGTTTTTTTTTTGCTAACTGAGTATTCTTGCCCCACTGAAGTGGTATACACTAGAGACCGAAGTGAGCACGGACGCTGCCAGGGCGTCACCATGTGGCTCACCGTGTAACGGTCTTCGGTCTCGGATGTTGCAGCCCATATGTAAATTACGCAGTGGTCAAGGCTCGAACCCAGAGGCGGGCACTCCAGCCGGAACTCCTATACCACTGAACCAAAGCAATTTGGTTAAAAAAAAAATGTTATAAGTTACATAAATAACTAGGGGATCATAAAAGATATCACAAGCGCTATTAACCTTTTAATTACTAAGTTTCCAAATACACCACTTTGGCAACATAGAAGAGTATTTTCATATAGTAAAGATAAAAACGAATCACAGCGACTGTCTGGTAAATTTATCTATTATTTTCAAGTTTTTAAAAAAAAATATTAAATTGATCGTAGTTTGATTTTAGAAATTACATCGTAAAGCAATATAGAGGAATGAGTTACTCTCCTCACTTCTTGAGTTAAATATTCATAAAGGGATGAGTTAATCTCCTCAATCTTCTGAAAGTTCAAGTTTAATTAAATCATTTGATCAGTTCAAAAAAAAAAAATTAAATCATTTGGTAATGAATTAAGTTCCACCTTGTTTTCAACTTGAAAATTATTAATTAGAAACCCTCACAAAACAAACAGAGAGTAGTACTCTATATGCGAAATTCATGGACAAGAATTGGACAAATACGCTACACCTTTATGATCTCCTATGAATTTCATATGTATGCGTTGTATATGTAATCTCATATTACTAGTCAAATATTGCGTATCAACGTTAAAACCCACTGATTATGACTATTACATATGCACGTACGCATAACGAACAATACGCAAGCAAATTATAAAGAAACCCAACTAGCAACAAAGTAGTTGTAGAAAATACACGTTAAAATTTACAAGAAAGTGTTTTAATATGTACATAAAACACTTCGAATGATTTTTTTATTATCAAATGTGACTTTTGTTTCGTTTGTAGAAAATTGAATTTTATCTTACGCCAGTAGGCTTTAAGGTAATTCACAATAAATTTATTTTTTTATTGTTTATAAAATCTAAAGTCTCCCTCAAATAACAAGAAAACAAGAAACATGAAAAATGAAAATATGAAAAATGAAATAGTCAACGTGCCAGCAACAACACGTGTGACTTTCGATTCCACCATCAAGCGTCAACATTTTGCACCTAGCTAGAATTATAGGTGAGCATGTTCCTTTTAATATACGTATTATATTTTTCTGACAGGAAAAATTTACTGTATACATAGTTTTAAAGACTTAAGAATAAAAATAATAAACGCTACTTTGCTAAAAAAATAATCTATAATATTGGTTATGTGAAAGAAAAAATAATAAATACCAGACGAGACGAGTTGTTTGAATATATAGATCTGTGTAGGTGAAAGTTTGCTGACAAAATACATTTTATTTACATATATTTATGTAGATTATTTGTTATAAAAGTCTAATTTGTAGTTGTAGAAAGATAGTAGGAGAAATAGACGGTTATAGAAAATTGGAAAACGCCAAAATCGGAAGGGACTTGCTTTAGGAACCGAAAAAGAGATAGAGAGGAAGTGAGGAGCATTATTAATAATTTTATAATAAGCCAAACCGTAGAAGATAGCATATGCCAAAAGAATGAAGTAAGTCCACACTCCTCATAAAAGTTTGATATTATCCACTTGATTCAACCGGGTTTTAAACTGAGGAAAACAAATCTTGACAAGGAGATATATGGATGTCCATCGCGTTATTTATAGAGAAGAGGAAGATAACTAGTCTTTTGACGAATCATTTCATCAAATATTGGAGGTAACTAGATACATAGCTAGTTTAATATAAGCTACTTTTCTTATTTTACAACGAGTAATGTTTTCAAGTACTGTTTAAAATTTTACACATATTGATATCTTGTACATAATAGATTATTTTTGGTAGTAGGTCAAGAATCTATTCTACCGAACAGAAAAATATGGATATTCATCTTGTTTACATCCTTTTCTTCTTTGTCGTTATATACTTTTATATGAGATAGTTTTTTTTTTCTGGAATGATGGGTACTAACTTAGTTGAATAGTGGTCTCTTTACGTAATTTAGGAATGGTATATTATACTTTTAGTTTTATCACTTATTTCTCATCTTTCTTTCCACTTCTCCACTTTATAAAGATAAAGATATATGCTACTTTTTTAGGAAAAAAAAAGATATTATACGTATAATTATGGGTGTGGATATCCTTCGTAATTAAGATAATATGTAGCAGAATTAGATTTTCGATTTTCTAAATAAGTGTGGTTAGATATAATGAAAGTTTACTTGTTCCACTGGAATTTGAACACTAACTTGTCAAGTTTACAACTACTCACCAATCAACATCTTATACTTTTAAGTCTTAACTTTTGTATTCTAGAAGAGAATTTTGTTTTTAAGTTCGATTATCACATTTACTAAAAGTTATTTTAACATATTATAGAAGTTTTTTTTTTTGTTTTAAGCAGCAAACAATAATACATTGATTGTGGACCATTAATAGTTTTATATCCCTTACACAGTCTGGCCGATGGTTTAGCTGAACAAGTTTTACACTTGTATAGTCTGCATATATAGCTTTACCTGATTTGAGTTTCCATGTGTTTTCAATGGTTCATTACAAGTATATTAATGTAAAACTACTTTGGTCCCGGAAGTCAAGCTGGTGACATGAGATTAGAATGGGTGGGCGTGTAAATGGTCACAAATCAAAGTAGTAGTTCAGTTTATATGACGGGACCACTCATATAACGTATAAGTTCCAAACTATCTATAATGCCTTTGACTTGTCAACGCTCATCTCCAATTCTTTTTGCAAACTTATCTCCAAATTAATGTTGTTTGCTCAACAAATAAATTAAACAGAAATTTAAGGAAAAAAATATATTGGCTTAAAATGGACTTGGATATAGACTGCTTGTGGAGAAATATAATGATGTTTACTGAATTATAGACGTTGAACTAAATCAATCCACCCACAATAATTGTAAGTCTGAAGAAAAAAACAGAGACAAACAAGGACAGACTACAAAATCAAATTCGCAACCGCCAAGACAAATACTCTCAATAAGGAAAGCATTTATACGAAACCAAGGACACGTATTCAGTCTAGTTTTACAAAAAAAGGAAACTAATAAATTAGATATATAGTAAGAACAAAAAGTCTCTTTGTTTCTTTTCTAGAATGATTCTTGTAAAAAAAATCAATAGTAAGGAAGTAAGGATTATGATGATAACAAAACTTGGAGGTAGAAATAAAAAGGATGGGGTGATTTTGGGAGAAATCAAAAGAATATGGGTCTTCATGCAAATTCCCAAATATTTCCCCACTCATAGCGAGGATACGGCCTCTATGGCGCTTCCTAGTGGCCACGCAGCTTCCACTGCGTGTTCTCCATACTTCACCTTCTTCACTAACGTTATTGTCTGTGATGGCTTCAATCCTGTTTAAGATTATTAACGTTATTGTCTGTGATTGCTTTCATAATATCACTGAACTATTAAGAAATCTAACACATGCATAACCACTAACCATTATCATCAAACTTGTACTTATCATTATCGTGATAGGCTAATGTAAAACGAAATGCGTAGAGAGTAGCTTACCGAATCCATCAACGAGAAGAGTGTACTGGTAAACAAGATCCAAGCACAAGTAAGGAAGATTGTCTTCCTCCACACGTGGGAACTTCGTTTTCCCTTCTCCCATTTTCATGTTACACGCTTGGTTCGCCGCTTTCTCAAAGTCAGCTGGACGAACCGTAGCCACGGGTTGCGAGGGGTCAACGAAACCAGCCTGCCATTTACCACCATGGTTTACTTTTAAGCATTGACAAACAATGTGATGTCAACGAAGACTTTTAAAGGCGATAAAGATTTTTACCTCTGCGGCTCTGTCAAAGAAAAACGATGCGACAAACATATTCTTTTGGCCACCACCGCCTCCACCGTTCCACACTCCACCGAATGTGCATTTCATGTGTGTACAGACTGAATCATTGACTTTAAGTGCCTTAAGAGCTACTCGCTTGCATTCGTCTACACTTGCACCGGATGGAGAAGCAGCGGCCTTAAACGCTGTTCCACCATACTTGTAAGTACCTGAAATGAATCACATGTTCCACAGTTGGATGCAGAGAGTTCTAGTTTGAAACAGAGTGTTCCTCAAGTAATAATGTCTCACTTACCATCATAGCCGGTGACAATGCAGGGGTTGTTAGAGCCCTCGGAAACTTTCAAAATCTCTGCTCGGGCAGCTAATAACCCGTAATGTAGGTAGCTGCATTCAGCAAGCCAATAAGATATTGCGTTTGAGTTAATAAAAGCTAGGTTCATGTCTCGCATGTAAGGAGCAACGTATCATCTAATAGGGTACAAAAGCAATTACAGATGAACAACCTGTGAACATAGAGGAAATACTTTCGTCCCTTGAGATACATTTCTCTGACATAAGAATCCTCGCCTTGTAATGGTTTTGGTGCTGTTGCAGCATCTTTCTCAGATATAGCATACGCCATCTGAACAGATCCCCCTCCAAGATCAACCACTCCAACCGTTTCTGAGTAAGGCTTTCCCAAAGTCTTTAGCAAGTAGTTGATAGTCACCTTAATAATAGACAATTTAGGGGGAAAAAATGAAAACTTGTTAGTACTTAACTACAGGTTGTTTTAGGATAAAACAAAATTATTCAAAGAGATCAGTCCTCAAAATGAAAGATAAAAATACTAAAAGAGACACAACAAATACAAGCACTTAAGACCATCTCCAATGGTTTGCTCTATTTTTCACTTCAAAATAGAGTAACTCTATAATAGAGTTCAATTTTACTCCAATGGTACTCTATTTTAGAGTGAAAAATAGAGTGATGAACAAAAAATAAATAAGTTACTCTATATTTGGAGTAAACCTATTTTTTACTCTATTATAGAATGGAAAATAGAGTACCATTGGAGCATTTTTACTTCAAACTCTATTTTAGAGTGGAAAATAGAGTGGGGTTGGAGATGCTTTAAGTCTTAAGTTGTACTCTACAATAATAACAAATACGAACTGGATTTAACACTAATAAATGGAAAAATCAGAAAACATACCCACTGATAAGAGCCTTCTTGAGTACCATCCAGAACAGTAACTGCATTTGCCTCAGTCTTCAACCTGCTTCTATCTTTCAGGAGCTCCCTAACCTTCAAAACAAAAATATATTTTTCGTATAAACACTACAAAAGCAGGCGAATTTTAATATATTTTCACAAAAATTACCGCTTGCAAAATGTTTTCAGAAGCTTCGTGACCCAAAGCCCTCAAACCAGCAGTCGCCTGCACATAATATAATGCAAAAGATAATGAGTGATCACATGATTAGCTATCATCATGTGCAAGGAGCTCGTTTCCATACCCCAACTCTAACAGGAGTCTTGGGACGCAACTCATTAGGAACAGAGTCCTCTGCTTTATCAAGCAGAGTCACCAAAGAGTTCGCTGATTGTCTAGGATCATTAGGATACGCACTCAACCCCGGCTTAAGCTGAAATCAACATAACACAAACCGATTACAAAACAAGAAACACGAATCAAACAAACATATCCTCTAACGCCTAAGATCAATTTTATCATTTGCAACACCTGAAGGAAGAGCTCGAGCTCATTCTCCAAAGGAACGAGATCCAAATTTTTATCAAAGCAGTAAACATGCACGCGGCTCCCCGAGCTCCCCGCGTCGAAAATCACAGCGTACTTCTTCGAACCCGATCCTCCTCCGTTCAACGCGTACTCCGACGTCGTCCCCGGCATTAGCAGGATCACGAGAGTGATCAGCACGATCGGGATCGAGATCACGAGCAGGAGACCGCGATGGCGACGGATCTTATCGGGGACCGAGTCGTGCCTCCCGATGGCTCGCTTCGCCGTCATTTTCGCGCCGTTGTCGGAGTCGGAGGTGGGGGAAGTGGCGAGTCCTGACTCGAGTAGCTCGGAGGCGGAAGGGGAGCGGTAACGGATCTTGTTGGTGGTGGCGGAGGACGCCGATGTCTTCACGGACTGCGGCGGATCCTTTGACGGATCCAGATCGGCGATGGTTGGTGACGGATTGATCTCACAGATCTGTGAACGGAGAGTTTCGTGAGCGATGGGAAGCAGATGAAGTCGTTACGTTTATGATTTAACGATTTCGATAAAGAGTTAACCGAACCAAATTGAAGATAACCAAACCGAAACCCGGTTTATTCCGCAAGCTTAGAGAATGAGCCGAAAAGAACCAAAGTTAACCATTCATTGATAATCTACTGTTTCTAAACCGGGAGAGAGTCTGAAAAATTAATGCACAAACCGGAGAACAGTTGACATTTTAAATTCAAACTAAACCAAAACATCTGTTTATTCCGCAAGCTGAGCCGAACAGAACCAAAAATAAACCATAATAATTCTAAACCGGAAGAGAATCTGAATGATTAATGCACAAACCGGAGAAAAGCTGAATTAAATTGATAAATAAAGAGTGAATCTAAACAATTGATAAGGAGACTTTTTGTTGGTTTCTCCTTAATTTTGGAATTAAAAAAACAACATTATGAATCTTTGTAAAATCCCAAACCGGTAAAGAATTGAACCGGTGTTGTGTCTGATTGGTTTATCTCCTCAGGCTTTCTTCTGTTTCTCTGCTTTCTTCGGTTTCTTCTGTTTCTTTTGTTTCTTCTGTGGTCGAGGTGGAGATGGAGATGGAGGGAAGATAGTACGGAAGACCAATGCAGCAGATAAAGCTCCAACGAAAGAGCTGATCCAGTAGACATAGAAATGGTCCCATGTGTTGTGAGAGCTGGTCATATACGCCCACCCAAACGCCTGCATTTGCAAACACACAAAGACGTATTTTAGAGAGATCATTCATCTTTTTAAAACGTGAACCAATGGATACTTACAATGGCAGGGTTCATGGCTGGTCCGGTGTATTTAGACCCAGCAACAACGAAGCAAATGGTTGCGAGAGAAAGCAAGAGTGTCTTAGCGAGTAATCTTCGTGGACCCTTGAGGATAATAAGCAAAACCGCGAAGGTAATACCGAAACTCAAGATCGTCTCTGCGATGGCTCCAGTGTGCACATCAACCAGAAGGGAAGGCCCTGAGATCATATGCTTGTACTTCTCTGGTATGAACTCCATGATGGCTAATGCACCTCCTGCAGCACCAGCTGCCTGGTAAAATCACCAAAATGATCTCACATTTCATTTTCAAACATTTTCCAGGAATAAAAAAAATGTTTATTTCTAGAGCAAAACGTGGTAAGAAGAACAAATAATAAGTGAAAAAAAGAACAAATATTTAATCCTATTAAGAGGTGTTAAGGTCTTTTTTACTCAGTATAACTCCTCTACAAAGGAGTACAACTTACTCTTTTGTTAAATCAGCTTTAATCAATCTTCTAACAGTCTTTATATCTCTTTATGCTATACACAGAACCACACAAGAAACTTCAGAAAGAACAAAAAAAACTTTTGTTTCTAGACCCAAAGGATGTTTGAAAGAAGAAATAATCAGTGAAAAAGAACAAATATTCAATCCTACCAAGTGGTGTTAAAGTCTTTTTTACTCAATATAACTCTCAAAAAGGAGTACTAATTATAATTCACAACAACAATGGAGTTTGTTCCATTATTGTCCTCTGTTCTTGCAACATCTTGTAATTCAAGACAATAAATAATAAAAATATTAAGCCGTTAAAAAGGAGTACAACTTACTCTTTGTTAAATCAGCTTTAGTTAACGTTTCTAGCAGTCTTTCTATGTCTTTATAAAAAAAAGCTTAAAGATAAGGGGTTTTTTTTCAGCTTTAATAAAGTGGGAAACACGTAGATCAACAAAAGAATCTGATTCTCTGTGTTCTTCATGCACAAGAACAAAAAACAAACCCCACTATACTAACTAGATCAAAATTGAGAATATACTAACAGTAACAACACAAGATCATTCTCATTGTCCCAAAATGATATGATCTATGATGAAGTTGAGTACTTGCAAGTTGCAACCAACCAAAATGGGATTAAAAAAAATGCATATACTATAACAGACTGAGATTCAGACACAACTAGATTCAGATTCGTACAGACAAAACACAAACGAAATTCAAATTTAAGACTCAAAGTCCAAACCTTTCGAAAAAAAGTCTGGATCTTTAAGATTAGAGTATGTACCTGAGCAGGCAACCTGATGGCCAAGGTGAAGAGGGTATCTCCAGGGATCCCGGCGGCATAAAAGGCGGCGTTTCCGGTAGGGTTGAAGCTAGCGGAGCCGAACACAACGGTGAATAACGAGACGTAGACGAAAATGAGAAACGTGGTGATCGCCAACGGAGCCCAGGTGACTCCGTGAAGCCCCGCGGCGGAGATGATCTCCGTCGTCTGTAAACCGAAGGTCGCGGAGAGGACGACCCAGGAGAAGGTCATCAGCATATCCCCAGTCGCCGACTTGACAACACCCATTCTTCTTCCTTCTTCCTTCGTCGTGAGTATCGATGGTTCTGTTTTTTTTGGGGATCGGAGTAGTTTTTTTTCTCCCTCTAATAAGATTTTTATTTTATTTTTATGAAAGGAAGATATCTTTGTATGATTCGACAACCACTCGTCTTGAACTTGTTATACAATATGATTTTTATTATTATTATGTTGTAATAGATTTATATATGTATTCGAAGCATATATGTATCACTGAAGATTCAAAATTCATGGGTTCTTATATTAGTTAAGCTATGAGAGAAAACAATTGTATATTTCAGGTTATTTAATTATTTATTTAGTAAAAAGATGTTATTTAATTATTTGGAAAATTATTCGAGCAAAATGCCACTCTAAAGTTGTTTGTGTGTGATATAATCACAAGTACGGAATACTAGAAAATTATAATAGTGTTTTGTGTTTGAGATTATTTTAGACACAAGATGGGTTATTTAGTGATTTACATAAATATATTTTTTGTTGCAAAAAGTTCTAGGACGAAATTCATAATTTTTTAGGACCAAAAAAATAGTTGGTTGGTAAATAACTTTCTCGTAACTATTAAGGCTCGAAACTTGAATTTTCATCTGAAAAGTTTATTAGTAATATTGTGTAAACTTGACGAAATTTTCATTCCAAGCAACAATATTTTCTCTTTTACACAATCTTGATAGAATAAAATTGTTCAAAAATATATATTTAATCAGGATTGTTCAAGATTGTACATGTATTTGTAGTTGAATTTGTTAACAGCTAACAATTAATAAATTATATTTAAATATTAATATTTTCTCTTTTACTAAAGTGTCATTTTAATACTCTTACATTATATATATATATATATATAATTAAAAAGATATATAATTAATTTAATTTATTTAAAAATTATGTTTATATCAAAATTATTATTTTAAGAATAAATTTTACAATTAAAAGCTGTTGTTAAATAGTATTTCACATTTAAAATATAATAATTATATTTTAAATGTGAAATACTATTTAAAAATATTTGTATTGTAAATTTATTTTAGAAATCAAAATTTTATTTTCTGGATATAAAAATAATTTTATATATTATTAAATAAAATAAATGAATGAATTATATATTTTCCTAAATTTTATAAATTATAAATGTAAATGCTCTTCTAAAAGCTTCGTATGAAAGAATTGACCAGAGAGCATTTGGAGAACATTAACATTTAATAAATGCTTTTCTAAATATTTTTTTAATAAATGTTGATTGGATTATGTAGAATATAATGTTAATGCTAATGCTCTACCAATCAAGACCTAATTGAGTTACTAAATTACAATCTTAGTTTGTTGACTTTAATTCTGCAATAAGGACTACAAGATTTAAAATATATTAAGTGGTTGCCAAATAATTAGTCAAATATGTAAATTATTCATTTAAAAAAAAAAGTAAATTATTCATTACAGTCTCTTCATAAACATTAAATGTCTACAAACAATATACCATATTTCTATACATCTATTTTCCTATAAATATATTAAAGCACAAAACTAAAAAACATACCAAAAACCAAACTCTCCAAGTCCTAAAAAGGTGACAATGAAAAATACAAAAGGAAAGCAAAAGATCGAAATGAAGGAGGTGGAAGACTACGAAAACAGAATGACTACGTTTTCAAAACGTAAAACTGGGATCTTCAAGAAGATGAACGAGCTCGTTGCACTATGCGGTGTGGAAGCAGCTTTCGTGGCTTTCTCTGAAACCGGAAAGTCTCACACATTCGCACATCCGTGTATGGAAGATGCTGTTGGTCGACTGAAGAGCCCTTTGATAGATGAATCGCCCAGGAAAGACGATACCAATACTGATATTCTAGTGGGAGCTTATAAGAGTCAAAAGAACGAAGATCTCAAGAAATTGTATGCTGATTTCGCTGAAGAGTTGGAAATGGAAAAGGAAAAGGAAAAAAAATTGAAGAAATCAAAAAGTGACAAAAGGTTTGACAAAATGTGGTGGAATGCTGAAGGCTTGAGCGTGGAAGAGCGGAAGCAGCTGCACCAACGTTTTGTGGAGTTAAATGTTACCTTATGCGGTAAGGTTTCACAACAGTTTAGAAAAGACGGTGATGGTTCTGATCTTGCTGGACATGGACATTAGGGTGTGGTGAAGCCGATGGGTGTGAATAAATTTGAATTAATCTCTTCGTATTTGAATAATTGTTTTTATGTTGTTTTTCTTTGTCGTTGTGTGGTTGGGTGATAATTTGAATTGTTGTTTTTATGTTGTTTTTCTCTTGTCTTTTAGTCGTTGTCTTTTGAATTTCATTATAAATTTTATGTTTACAATCTTCTCGGACTTAAAAGGCAAAAAACATAATGGTATAATTAGATTCATATTCGTTGCCGCTCTTCAGACTCGTACATACCATTGATATGTTTTAATTTAAATTTCGTTTTAAATACATTATATCATCGAATTCATAAGATCTATGAATGTTCATGAACAGTATACATAAATTTAATTTTGATGGGAAATTAGTACTCATTATGACAATCTCTCGATCGGTTCTGTTTCATCTTTTTGATACTTGATAGTCAAACTTGCCTCGAAGACTATTGCTCCTTACCTTATAAAAGTTGAAAGTTTTTTAACAAAATGTCCATGTACAGAACGCATTGACTTTGACTAATAATTTGCTTAGAAATGATTATGACAACACAATAAATCAAAGGGCCGGTGCAATACACGGCCATACACAATCAATGGAGATTCTGATTTCTCTGCGCGTTTGTTTACTTCTCCTTCCGATGATTAAATCGGGAGTAGCTGATCAAAACGACGGCATTTTAAAGGAGGTTAGGGTGGGATTGGTAGTTGACTGTGGTTCCACGGAAGGAAAAATCCTCGAGACTTCGTTTTCCTTGGCCCTTTCAGATTTCTATGGCATCAACAACGAATATGGAACCATTACCATAGTCTCTGTTTTAGCTAGAGACCCTCTCCTTGTCTTTGCCGCTCGTGAGTTAAGTTTCATCTTCTTTAAATCTTTCTCCGTCAAACTATTTTATTCGTTATTTGTTCATGAATGTAACAGTTACAAACTCTCAAGAATGCAAAAGTCGAAGCTATTGTTGGTGCACAATCATTACAAGAATGCAGCAGTTAGAGCATGTTTAATGGTAAAACTCTTAAATGTCTCTTAATGAAAAAGCCAAAGTTCTTGTAATAAAGTGATCATTGGTGTATAGCTCCAAAAAAATTTGAAAAATAACTATATAAGATATATAAGCCCCAGAATTCAAGTTTAAGTATCCATCGCTTTGGATTCAAGAGACTTTGTTAAAACTAATATAAGTTCTTGAGAATATAAAAAAAAAAACAAGAAAACAAAAAATGAAGGTAGTGATCAATGTCATGACAAATTCTACAAATTTCTTTTAGTTAGATTTTGGAGTTGTTCGGATAAAGCTCTAGTGACTACAGTCATGATCACATAAGAGCCTTATAAAAAATTTCGGTCTTCTATTAAGATTGTGTGATTGGAACTGAATTAGTTAACAATTAACAATTAATAAATTATATTTAAATATCAACATTTTCTCTTTTATAAAAATGTCATTTTAATTATTCTTTAATAAATTATTATTTTTATAAACTTTTTTGTCCTTCATGAATATATTAGCAAAGATTTATTTTCTAGTTAATACATTAAAGTAGTAAAGTTTGAATTAAAATATTATTTACAATTTTTTATTGAAAATATAAAATGATATTTTTGTGAAATAAAAATGAAAATCTTAAAATGGCATTTTTGTAAAATTGAGAGTAATTTTTTGTTCTATTTTTGAAAGAATTGATATGTTCTCAAGATTTACGCTAATTGAGTTACCAAATTACAATCTTAATTTGTTGACTCTAATTCTGCAATAATAACTACAAGTTTTAAGAAAAAAATATTAAATGGTTGCCATTTTATTAGTCAAATATGCGAATTAATCACTTTAGTGAACATTAAATGTTTACAACCAATAAAAATTTCTTCTGTTTTTTTCCTATAAATATATTGTGCACGTGCATTGTTTTATTAAGACACAAAACTAAAAAACCTACCAAAAACCAAACACTCCGGCTCCTAAAAACGTGACAATGAAACATACAAAAAGAAAGCAAAAAATGAAGATGAATAAGTTTGAAGCCTAAGAAGACAGAATGATTATGTTTTCAAAACATAAAGCTGAGATTTTAAAGAAGATGAACGATCTTGATGTGGAAGCATCTTTTTGGTTTTCTCTCAAACCGGAAAGCCTCATACATTCACATATATGTCCATGGAAGATGTTGTTGGTCGAGTAAAGAGTTCTTTGGGACATGAACCTTCCGGAAAAGATGAGATCATTAGTGGAAGCTTATAAGCGGCAAAAGATCGAGGAGCTCATGAAAAATAATGATGATCTCGCTGAGGAGATAGAAATGGAGGAGGGGAATGGAAAGAAATGGTGGAATATTCCAGATGAAAGCTTGAGCGTGGAGGAGTTGAAGCGGAAGCACCAAGGTTTGTTGAGTTACATAATAGCTTATGAGATAAGGCTTTACAACGGTCGGGAAAAAAATGGTGATGGTTCGTCTTCTTGTCCTGCGAGACATGGACATTGTGGTGGTAGCAAAGCAGAATTAAGCGTGTGAACAAACTTGATTTAATCTAATCCAGTTTGAATTGCTGATTTTTATGTTATTTTCCTTTGTCGTGTCTTAATAGATTTGGTTATATAATTGATGTAATGAATCATGAACTATTCATCATCTTCTCTTTATTTCTAAGCTAGTGTCTTTGGAATTTCATTTTAAAGTTTATGTTTATAATCTTCTCGGACCTAAAAGACAAAAACCATAATGGTATAATTAATTAATTCATTGCCGCTATCCAGAATCGTATTTGATCGTTTTAATTTAAATTTCGGCGTACTGTATATACATTTTATGAACAGTATGCATAAATTTAGTTTGATGAGAAACTATATTTGCACTTTTTTCCTTGAACCATAGGAAGGCGAAACTTAATTTTCAAAATTATGCGTAACCAACTTTTACAAAGACTTTACCATATTAAAAAAACAGAAAAACTATGAATAACTACTTCTTTATAATCTTCACATCTGTAATGATTTTTATTAAAATTTAATATAGTATATAACCCACAAAGTTCTTAAACAAATGATTGATATATTGTATCTATATTTGCCCACACGTACTTGTAGTTGTATTGTTAAACAGATTGCCCATGCTCTTGCATTAACATGCTGCATTAACATGCATGCATACATGCACCTCATTTAGACGTGCCGTGATATATTGCTTGTTTTGTGGAAAGCTCTCGTCCCTTGATCTAATTTATTGCAAGGAAATTCACAACCAGTCCACATTATACACTAGTTTAACCATCTCTAGATCGGTTCTGTTTCAGCTTTGATACTTGATAGTCAAACTTGCCTCGAAGACTTTTGCTCCTTATAAAAGTTGAAAGTTTTGACAATGTCCATGTACAAAACTCATTGACTTTGACTATGCGATATAAATTATTTGAAATGATTACGACAACAACAATAAATCAAAGGGAACCGTGCAATAGCAATACACAGCCATAAACAATCAATGAAGAATCTGATTTCTCTGCTCATTTGTTTTCTCCTCTTTCCGACGATTAAATCGAGAGTAGCTGATCAAAACGAGGGAGTTTTAAAAGAGGTTAGGGTTGGATTGGTGGTAGACTTGGGTTCCACGGAAGGAAAAATCCTCGAGACTTCTTTTGCCTTGGCGCTTTCAGACTTCTATCGCATCAACAATGAATATCAAACCAGAGTCTCTGTTTTAGCTAGAGACTCTCAAGGAGACCCTCTCCTTGCCTTTGCCGCCGGTGAGTTTCATCTTTAAATCTTTCTCCGATCAAACTAGTTTATTCGTTATTTATTCTTTTTTTTTTGGTAACTTAGTCGTTATTTATTCTTGAATTTATAACAGTTACAAACCTTATCAAGAATGCAAAAGTGGAAGCTATTATTGGGGCACAATCATTACAAGAAGCGAAGCTTCTTGCAACAGTTAGTGAAAAAGCTAAAGTTCCGGTATTATCACTTCTTGCTCCAAACTCATTATCTTTGAACAAGTATGATCACTTTATTCAAACCACGCACGATCCGACATCAGAAGCTAAGGGTATAACAAGTCTCATACATGATCTAAACCAGACATCGGTTGTGGTTATATACGAGGATGCTGATGATTGGAGAGAGAGTTTGCAATCACTCGTGGAGCATTTTCAAGATGAAAGAATCAGCATCAACCGTACTGCTTCTTTCTCCGAATCATCAGGAGAGAACCATATGATGAATCACCTAAGGAAGGTTACTAAGGTCTCAAGAACAGCAGTTTTCGTGGTGCATATGTCTAATAGTCTTGTTTCTCGTCTCTTACATTGTGCGGAGAAGTTAGGTCTGATGGAACAAGGTCATGTTTGGATTCTCACCGCAAGAACCATGCATCATTTTCATTTCTCGGATCATTTCTCAACTAGGTCTATGCAAGGGGTGATTGGTTTCAGATCCTACGTTCCAGTATCATCAAATATTATGAATTTTACTTCAATAGCGACAAATACATTGATGGAAACTAAGCGTTATAGTGCATGGGCACACGCCGTTGCTTCTATTCTAGCAAACGCAGCTGAGAGAATGAGTCTAAAAACATCTGAAAATGTATCATCAAACCTTCTTGAGACAATGAGGCAGAGTAGTTACAAGGGTTTGAGTCATGGTGGTGACATCCAAATGGTTGGCAACAAGTTTATTTTAGGTACATTTGAGATTGTGGATATGGTTGGAACAAGGGAGAGAAGAATAGGATTATGGAGTTGTGATAGTTTTTGTGGAATAAGAAGAGATGTCATGGCTTCTTCAACCAATGATCTTGAGATCCCAAGACACCGTTTTCTGGAAGAGAATGGTGAAACTAAGAAGGTTCTTAGGGTCTTAGTTCCAGCAGGAAACAAGGTTCCAAATCTAGTGTCCATGCGTCTTGATCCTGAAACAGGTGTCTACACTGCCACTGGATTCTGCATAGAAGTTTTCAAGACTTGCATTGCTCCTTTTAACTACCAGCTAGAGTTCATACCTTATAATAACGGAAGCTATAACAACCTTGCTTATCTACTCTCTACTCAGGTGTGTTGCAAAAACAAAAAATAATAGTCACAATGCTATATATATATATATATATATACATACCATTTTAATTGTTAAGTTAAATAAACTTCCGAACTAAAACTGATTGGTGATAATTGGATTGGCACATATCTATAAAATATAACTCTAGATCATTTTCTTTCTTTTTTTGTCTTTAACACATACTCAAGATCCTTTTTTTTTCAATTTCCGATACCAGAGACTTTCTCTAAAACTAATAATGTGTTTTGTTTTGACAGAGTGACAAATACGATGCCGCTGTTGGTGATATAACCATCACTTCCAACAGATCTTTGTATGTTGATTTCACTCTGCCTTTCACAGACATTGGTATAGGAATCTTGACGGTAAAGAAGAAAAGCCAAGGCATGTGGACTTTCTTTGACCCTTTTGATACATCCTTGTGGCTAGCAAGTGGAGCTTTCTTTATCTTGACTGGAGTTGTTGTTTGGTTGGTTGAACGGTCCGTTAATCCGGAGTTTCAGGGCTCTTGGGGACAACAACTTTGTATCATGCTCTGGTTTGGATTCTCAACCATTGTCTTTGCTCAAAGTAAGTCTATGTTTAATCTCATACTCTTTCCGAAAATATAAATTTTCTATAGTTTTGAGGCATGTTACAATTAAATTTATTATTTATTTCTATCACACATTTTTCAATAGTTATATATTTAACTAATTAAGATATTTTTAGATATTTCTTAAAAATTTATAACTTACTGATATCAATGAATGAAAATACAATAAAATATATAAAAGTCTGTTTTTGTCTAAAAAAATCTATAAAAATATCTTCCGAAAAGGAGAGTAATGCTGTATACTTTTGGTCGGTAACGGGTGACATTCTTGGCAGGAGAGAAGCTGGTGAAAATGTCATCAAGATTCTTAGTCATAGTTTGGCTTTTTGTGGTGCTGATATTGACATCAAGTTATAGTGCAAATTTAACATCAACCAAGACCATTTCTCGCATACAACTTAACCATCAGGCGGTTTTCG
The DNA here is from genome assembly GCF_020379485.1 of Brassica napus. Lineage (NCBI taxonomy): Eukaryota > Viridiplantae > Streptophyta > Magnoliopsida > Brassicales > Brassicaceae > Brassica > Brassica napus. The sequence goes on along the minus strand of NC_063444.1, from coordinate 50,277,202 downwards.
CCTCTACCACTTTAAATAATATGAAGCTTGGATCCATAAATGCAGTAGATGCATATGCTCAAGGTCTGCGTGATGGAACTCTTAGTCATATTATCAATGAGCTACCCTATCTCAACCTCCTTCTTGGATACTATCCAGATGCTTTTGTAATGACAGATAGAGAGAGTAGTACCAATGGCTTTGGCTTTGTACGTGCCTCTCCTCAAAAATTTTATTATCTCCATATTGGTTTGTTAATTACCTCCATTAATCTATGTTTAAATGTTTTCAGATGTTCCAGAAAGGTTCAAGTTTGGCTACTAATGTTTCACGAGAAGTCGCAAAGTTAAGGGCATTGGGAACTTTGAAAGACATGGAGAAGAGATGGTTTCAGAAGCTGGATTCATTGAATGTACGTTCCAACGCTGAAGATGTTGCATCTCTTAATGACGTCGATGAAGCATCTAATCGGTTTAGCTTCCGTGAGTTGCGTGGTTTGTTCATCATTGCTGGAGTTGCTCATGTTCTTGTAATAGCCCTACATCTCGTTCATATGCGTCAGGAGCTACTCACCAAACTACAAAGCTTCTACTAGTAAAAAAAATGATTCATCATTCATAAGATGATGCAGTATAGGTATAGCCTTCGAGTTACAACTTTCAAGAACAAGAAAGTACAGTTGTAAAGTTTTGAAATGAATGTCACATGTAAATATAGTACTTTTTTTTTGGGGTGAAAATGATAATAATATATATATATAGTACTTGCTCCTAGTTCTAAGTATATATCAATTTTATTTCATGCTATATAAGTCAGAACAACACCAAAATTACTCAAGACAAGAATAGAAGAAGCATTATAAATTCTTTTTAAACAATTCTTTTTAGTATTTCTGAATAAGATTTTGAACTAAGTTTATAATCAGCATGCATATATGCTGGTTGCATTTTTCTGTTGCAAATATACGTCATCTCATACGCAACTTTTTGGATACTATCATGAATATTAAATCGAACATTTTACATTCAACTTTACGTTGACTTAAGGAAATAATAAAAATACTAGGCTTGGTTTTAAATAATGTAGAAGAGTCCATATAAAAGAAGCAAAGAACATAGAATTATATTATTTGTGGAAGTTATTACTTGGGGGCGTTACTTCTAGAAAATTTGAAATCGTCTACTAAAATGGGCCGCACTTGTCAAACGCGATGCGTTTCATGCCAAACCGACTTGACCCGGCCCGTTCTACGGTTTTTAAAGAATCTTCTAGTTCATCGCGTGAGCTGCAGACGCCACGACTCGCCTAATCGCCTCAATTAATTTCCTAATCACGAGTCAGGGGTGACGACATTTTTGCTAAAACAGAGTGGCTAACAACGGTAGATAAGGTAATTAAAGGGAGTAGCGTAGGGTAACTTGGTCATTTTGGTTTTTAAGAAAATATTAAAAATCAGATCTGACTTATTTCCCAAGAAAAACTCTCCACCGTTGGATCTTACCCGACCCCTTCGCCACGTTCTTCTCTCTTTTAAATACAACACCTCTTCACGGATCTCACTCACTCACTTAGTTTCTCTCTGCTAATCTCATCTTCAATCTCTCTCTCTCGCACATCACCATGGGTGAGTAGTATCTACTTTGTTGATTTGGTTTCTGCTTATGATGTTGTTTATTCTCATCTGAACTTTTTTTTTATTTCTGTTTGTAGCTAACGGTAAGATCAAGATCGGAATCAACGGTGAGTTTTCGATTCATTAGTTTTGTTTTCTTTCGTATATGTAGCAGATCTATCACAATCTGACGTTTGGTTTTATTTAATCGATAGGATTCGGAAGAATCGGTCGTTTGGTTGCTAGAGTTGTTCTCCAGAGGGACGATGTTGAGCTCGTCGCCGTTAACGATCCTTTCATCACCACTGAGTACATGGTTTGTGCTTCCTTCCTTCAACGACGCCGTTTCGATCATTTTGATATGATTTTTTATTCAGTACTCAGATCCAGAAACTGAGTTAGTTATATGGTTTTCGTGTTGATTGAGCTGATCAGATTCTTAGTGACTCTATAATGTTATCAATTACTCTTCGACGTCGTTTCCGATCCGTGTGATTGTTTAGTATGCATGTGTGATCTTATTGCTTAGATGAATGTTTATTCATTACTTAAGTCTATAAACTGGTTTAGTTGTTTGATTTGTATGTTGATAAGCTGATCAGATCTTAGTGCCTCTGTAATCTCATCGATTAGCCTGTTTTTGATTAATTGCATGAGCAACGTGACTGGTTACTCTATGTGTTTGATTGGTGCAGACGTACATGTTCAAGTACGACAGTGTTCACGGTCAATGGAAACACCATGAGCTCAAGGTTAAGGACGAGAAGACTCTTCTCTTCGGTGAGAAGCCAGTCACCGTCTTTGGCATCAGGTACTACATCTACAGGATTGTTATCTTTTCTTTGTATGTGTAAATTTGATTTTGAGGGTTTTGATCTTACGATTAATTTGTATTTTGTGAAGGAACCCTGAGGATATTCCATGGGGTGAGGCTGGAGCTGACTTTGTTGTTGAGTCCACCGGTGTTTTCACTGACAAGGACAAAGCTGCTGCTCACTTGAAGGTCTTTTTCTATCTGCTTTTGATGTTATATACCATCATATGTGTAGTGTTCGTAGAGATTGTTTCATTTGCTGTAGCTTATGTGATGCGATGTCTCAACTGAATGATTTGGTGATTTGTTGTCGTTACAGGGAGGTGCCAAGAAGGTTGTCATCTCTGCCCCAAGCAAGGACGCACCCATGTTTGTTGTTGGTGTCAACGAGCACGAATACAAGTCCGACCTTGACATCGTCTCCAACGCCAGTTGCACCACTAACTGCCTTGCTCCTCTTGCCAAGGTATACATTATCTCATCGTCTATTACAAAACAAGTTGATAATGTTTTGATCTTTGCAAGTGAATACGTTTCCTCATCCTTTATCATGGGTCTCTTCCTGTAGGTTATCAACGACAGGTTCGGAATTGTTGAGGGTCTTATGACCACCGTCCACTCCATCACCGGTAATTTTCCCAATCTTTAAATAACTGTTTGAGAGGAGACGCTGACACTAATTGGGGTTTGCTTTTATGATATCAGCTACTCAGAAGACTGTTGATGGACCATCAATGAAGGACTGGAGAGGTGGAAGAGCCGCTTCGTTCAACATCATTCCCAGCAGCACTGGAGCTGCCAAGGCTGTCGGAAAGGTGCTTCCACAGCTCAACGGAAAGTTGACCGGAATGTCCTTCCGTGTTCCCACCGTTGATGTCTCAGTTGTTGACCTCACCGTTAGACTCGAGAAAGCTGCAACCTACGACGAGATCAAGAAGGCTATCAAGTAAGCTGTTTGTTCCAGTTGAGCTTAAATCACTTGTTTGATCGTATATAAACTAACGGATTGAATTGTTTACAGGGAGGAATCTGAAGGCAAGCTAAAGGGAATCCTTGGATACACCGAGGATGATGTCGTCTCAACAGACTTCGTTGGTGACAGCAGGTCTAGCATTTTCGACGCAAAGGCTGGAATCGCATTGAGTGACAACTTCGTGAAGCTGGTGTCGTGGTACGACAACGAATGGGGTTACAGTACCCGTGTGGTGGACTTGATCGTCCACATGTCTAAGGCCTAAACACTAGAATGATGTTTGGAGGATGAAGTGTCGTCTTTCGTCCCTGCTAATGGTTTAAATTTGTCGTTTTTTGAATAAAATTTCTTGGGATTTAAATCTCCTTTTTCAGTTTAAGCGAATCTCCTTCAGAGTTTGTGAAGAGGCTCTTTTATGTATGGCTTTTGATATATTGAGTTGTGTTTTATCAGGATTCTAAAACGTTTCGTATTATCGTAACAGAGTAAAGTGTTTTAGAACAAAAAGAAATCCACTTCATCAGTCCCATGGCTAATTAAATTCTACGCTAATATATGGATACTTGTTTCTCCACATTCTTCTTTATTTGACTTCCAGTTCTTTCTTGTTCGGTCCGCTTTAATAGATTAAGTTTAGTTTGGTAGCATTCTGTTGAGCTTTCACCATGTTTTGGGTTGAGTTTGTTGACCGTTTTTGTTACTTAGAAGCTATGTTTGGCTTATGATATATTTACTTGCTTTATCAAATTTAATCACCTCTCTTAGTTAATTTTTGCGCAACCTATATCTTTTGATCAAAGGCTGAGAGAAAATTTTCAAATCTAAAATTGGCTTAAGATAGAGTGACAGACATTGATGAACACATATATTGGTTATTTCAGTCTCCCTGAAACCAACATTATCATACATTGTATTAGATCACGAACCCCATAAGCTGAGCCGGGAAATTTTTATGATGAACTTGCAATGGTTACACATTGGGTCTTGAAGACTTGCAGAGTAGGAGAAATGAACCAAAAAAATACGCCAGCAGGAAATCAAAATCTATACAGCATTAGCGAATAAACACTTTTATCTAAAATAACATCGCACGTTTCGTTTGTTAAGAATGGAACACGAGGCTGAAACTGCTTTACGTTTAGTTTGAAGACGAAGTTTTAAGAAGTTCAAAGGACAACGAAGAAATCAACAAACCAATCGTCACAAGACAAAAACATAGTCTTATTCTATTTAAACAATCAATAAACATGTACTCATTCGTAAGAGATCTGAACTTACTAATTATTCATGCTTCAACAACTTAACTAGAGGCAGAACCAGATCACATGTAAATACAATTCGTTATCTATAGGCGAGACAAATTACAACAAACACACTTCGGCATAGTAGAATTTATTCAATGCGTCGATAATATATCATGATCAACTAAACTATAAGACCTAGCAACTACAAGCCAGATCATTTCACAAACCCAATTATTTCAGCAAATCGAAAATGAGATTAAGATAGTGAACACTGTAAAAACATTAAGTTCTCCAATATCCAATAACAACGAAAAGAAAATGCAACAGCGAATAAGTCTCAGACTTGAACAAGGCATAATAAGACACACATTTGTTTTAACGGTAACTCTTCTGGAAACGAGAACGAGCACCACGCCCACCAAACTTCTTCGGCTCGCACCTCCTCGGATCCGCCACCAGCAGAGTCCTATCATACCTAATCAAAATATCCTTCACCTCCTTCTTCGACTGCTCATCCACATACTTCTGATAAAACGCAACCAACGCCTTAGCGATACTCTGACGAATCGCGTACACCTGAGAAGTGTGACCGCCGCCGTTAACGCGGATCCTCATGTCCACGCCGGCGAAACGGTGCTTCCCGAGGAGAAGCACCGGCTCGAAGATCTTGAACCGGAGGATCTCGGGCTGGAAGAGCTCGATCGGGGAGCCGTTGAGCTTGATCAGACCGCACCCGGGCTTGCAGTGGGTGACGGCGACGGCCGTCTTCTTCCTCCCGAAGCATTGCACGGATTGTTTAGCTGGTTTCGTCGCCATTGCTAGGGCTTTGTGATTCGGTTGCTCGGCTGCAGCAGCCAGAGTGATATATGAGGAAGAAGAGAAAGCCCTAATGTGATAATGGGCTATATTAAAGGCCCATTAGCTCTTATGTGAACATGGGCTATGATGTATTATTAAGGGCCTAGGTAATACTGCGTCGTATTGTGTATATACAAAATTGATGATACCTCATTGCTACTGCGAGTGTTAGTAATAATTTTACTGTTGACCAACATTTTTTTAATTAAAAATAGTTTTTTTTTGTGTTATACTTATATGGTAAATTCAGACATTTTGATAATTTTATCTATTAAACTTGTAATAGGCACATGCTACTTGTATAAATATTAAAAAACTAGGTGTCTTACCCGCATATGCGGGCTTAGTCGTTTTACAAATATTTATTAGTTTATTTTTTTATTAATTCAAAAACCAGCATAATAACTTATTATTTATGTTTTCAAAAAAATTAAAACAAACATATATATGTATGAAAAAATCTAATTAAATATATATGTTTAATTAAAATTTATTAAAGATAACATTGACTTTAACCACTGAATTTATTATAATTGTTTTATAGTTTATTTTTAAATTTTATAATTGAAAAATATGTTTTAAGATAACAACACAATATATAAGAATTATCTTATTTTTAAAAAAGTTAATATTATTAATAAAAATTCGTTTTAGATTATATAATTAATTATATATAAAATTTATTAATAGTATTATAGATATTAACCACTCTAAATTTTAACGTGAGAACTCGATTCCAAAAATTTACTTCGCAAATAATAGTATAGTTAATTAAAATTTATTAAAGATAACATTTGACTTTAACCACTGAATTTATTATAATTGCTTTATAGTTTATTTTTAAAATTTATAACTGAAAAATATGTTTTAAGATAACAACACAATATATAAGAATTATCTTATTTTTAAAAAAGTTAATATTATTAATAAAAACTCGTTTTTGATTATATAATTAATTATATATAAAATTCATTAAAGGTATTATAGATATTAACCGCTCTAACTTTTAATGTGAGAGCTCGATTCCAAAAATTTACTTCGCAAATAATAGTATAGATAGATACATGGTTTTTGCTACGGTTTAAATAGACCATTTTCTAATGAATGATATGAAACCTACCGGCTTAGGCAAGATAAACCGAGTGGTTTTATCTTTACCAGTTTGGTTTCCTCCAAATGATTCAGAACCTATTTGGCTTATAGACAGTCCTGCTTATAGAAATGACTTGGGAGTTAGGTTTGCACTTGCAAGTTTGGCTTATAGAAATGACTTGGAGTTAGGTTTTGGGAGTTAAAAGTTTAATAATGTTGAGGTTTATATTACACTGATATGACATGTTTGTTTTTTAATGTGATACAACATTGGGATCTAAAGGATAACATCACAGCAAGCTTCTGTTATAGTATACAACAGCCCCATAATAATAGGTAATCTTTTCTACCTCTCATAAATTTTATCAATCTTTATGCTACTAACTCTTCGGTTTGTTTTTTTTAATTTACAATGCCGAGTGAAATCTTGATTATGCTCTCAATTTTTCTTTTCCCTCATTTGTTTTTATCTGTCATGTGGGAACTCCAAGTCATTTTCCACTACTTTGAAGTGTTGAGGCTTCTGTCCAGAGCAGTGGAGGTTCCACATTTTGAAGTATGACCTCTCAAGATTCTTCACCTGTAGAGTTAGTAGCCAATGGGAAACTAACTGATTAAAGAAACAAACCGGAACAAGAGAGGAATGGAGATAAGAACCAAGACTAACCCAGCGCATGGTGTCAAATAGAGGACAGGTTAAGCGGCTGGCCCTCAGTTCCTTAGTCAGTGCTTGAAGTTTCGGCTTGTTAAGAGCCAAAGAGACAGCCTTCTCTTCGTATTCCTCCAAGCTGTTCGATTTCACCAAGCATCTCATCATATAAACTTAAGAATGTAGAGCAAACAAGTACAAGTTGGTTTTATGCTGATTAGACACTCACCTATTAACAATCATCTCATGTCCTAGACCAGTTGCAAGACAGAGTGATCCAGCCACTCGAGTCGCCATTTTCTCAAGTGGTAATGTTATCATCGGTACACCAGCCCACAGCACATCTGTTCCTGTTGTGTGTCCGTTACACAGAGGCCTAGGGACACAGCAAGATTGTGGTTAGAGTGTTGTTGTTTTCAGAAATATAATGAATCAAGTAGAGAGGGAAAAGGAACTCACGTGTCGAGGATAACATCTGCAAGGACACTTCGCCTTATATGCTCATTCTTCATGGCAACATCTGTGAAGATAATCTGATCAGGATGCACTCCTTGAGCAGCAGCATCTGTATAAAAAATATATGGTCGATTAGTAATGTTATAAGAAAGGACAAGACAACGCTAAGCAAGGGAATGAAACCACACGTACATGCGCGAAACCTCATCTCTCCAGCTGCAGGGAAACGGAGAAGCCAAAGAGCACTGTTGGGTACTCGTTTAAGAACGTTGCACCTTCATGGCCAAAAGAAAGAACAAGTCAGTTTTGCTGAAAGAGAAAAAAAAATCACATCTCTACCTAAGAAAAACATTTTACCAAGTATTGACGATCTCAGGATCCATTTTGTACAGCTGGTTGAAGCATCCAAATATGAATTTATCTTCAGGAAGTCCATAGTCAGATCTCTTGGGCTTAGACTTTGGATCCAACACATCCTGATTTTTCTGCAGATAGAATTTATACAATTGAGATGATACTCAAAAACTACATGAATGTAACATTATAAAAACAACTTAGTCACTGATCATACCTGCTTGTAATCATTGACAAAGTAGCAGTGGGGAAGATGGACAAGCTTCTCTGAGTAGATATGTGCATATTGCAGAGGAGACACAAACTGAAAAAGAAAAGAGAGTAACTCAGTCATTATTCTGAATTTTTGCTTGCTTTGTGAAGACTTTGAATTCAATTACTAACCTCATCAGTCACTAAGTAGTCGATGTAGGTAGCTCCAGTTGTACCAGGGAAGCCCATATATGAAACCTGGATTGGTGCAGGCTGCATAGCAAATATTTCATTCCTAGCTCCCTGCACAGGTTTAAACCAAGAACCATTACCAAAAAAGCTTTCCATGGGGGTTGGTTACAGCTCCAGATTGTTCTGAGCACATACCTTAGTGTAACCATTTAGATTAATCAGGATCTGGATTTTGTCTTCGTTTATAGTCTTGGCGATAGCATCGGATGACATAGCGGAAACGTCAAGGAAATGCTCAGCTTCTGACTGTGTGCGCTGTCTCCACTCAGTGCCGTCGTTTGGACTCAACGCATAGCAGAAAACCTCGACGTTGTCTCTGTTGTGCATCCCAAACACTGATCCCATGAGGTGTGACAACGGATGATTACCAAAATCACTGCTCACGTATCCAATCCTTAGTCTCTTGAATCCTCCCTCGCGTTTCACAGGGACACCAGCTGGGTGGTTGAAGGGAGGTAGTCCAAAACGGGAAGCGATTATAGAGCAGTGTGCAGCGTATTTACGACTGCAAAAATATAGGAGAGTTATAAGGAACATGCCAGTAAAGTTTTAGTTTTGAAGTTTCAGCTTCAAACCTGATCTCAAGGGCAAGGATGGGATCAATAGGATATGCTATTGCATGGAAGGGCTGAACACTTGGAAGGACAGACATCTGAAGAGACAATAGGAGATGATGAGCTACTTCCTTTACTCTGTAATTAGCATACAAATACCATACACACTTACATTTATTTGCCTCCTAATAATGCCTTCGACTTCAGTGAACATTTTGCTGCGGTCCTCCCAACAGCATACACACTGACACAGCAGCAGGAACCAATAAACGCATGAGAGACAATGAGAATAAACAATAGCCAAAGAATGGAGACAGAAGCTAAAAGTCTTATACCTGCAAGGTGTGCAGAAGGTTGCATGTTGCTTCTGGGAAGTCTGGTCGTAGTAGCAAGGCCTGCTTGTAGCTCGTTATGGCAGCTTCCACATGACCACTGCTTATGCAAAAAAGGTCCAAAAAAACATCAACCCAAAAATAAATATCATTCTGATGGATCACATACAGTTAAAAGAAGGCCAATGCTGCACTGCTAGTGTAAACATCTTAACTGTTCTAAATCTCAGAAACAAGCGTTTAAATAACATGAATGGATACCTATCCTTGTAAGCTGAGGCCAGGTTAGCATGAGCTTCAGCCATTGTAGGACGGAAGGTAATAGCATGCATGTAATCCTGAATCGCTTCAGTTACCCTCCCGATCTCTTTGAAAGTATTGCCTCTATTAACAAGAGCATCAGCAGCCAAGGGATCAATACGAAGAACCTCATTATAGCAGGATATAGCATTCGTGTAGTTTCCCTGCAGTTAAGGAAGAAAAAAAGCAACCATGTTCAAGAAGAGTTCAACAATAATTGGAGATTGACAAAGGACCATGTAGCCACCCACCTGTTGTTTGTAAATTAACGCAAGGTTGTTGAAAGGAGCAGATAGCCCTGTCGTCACAGTCAGAGTAGCTTGGAATAATGAGGAAGCAGGACCCATCATATTCCTGCTCAAAGTTACCGTAAGTATTAACACTGTGAATGTAGTAAGAAGCAAGAAAGAGAACCACATACCACTCCATATATATATTTCCAAGATTAGCCATTGCTTGTGGATGATTCGGTTGTAAATGAAGACAATGCTGCAAAAAAAAAAAAACACCACATGTTCGTCAGAAATGAGTTAATTCATTGACAAGCCTCAAATAAGAAACAACACTTACATTATAACACCGAACTGCTTCCTCTACACGCCCAATGTCCTTCAACGCATTACCCTTCAAGAAGATCATATGTTAATAATATAATTCACAGACCACAATACTCACATAGTATGCATCATTGATGCTAACCAAGTTGTTGTAAGCCTCTAAGAAACGTGGATCTCGGGAGATAGCCTGCTTGTAGTGTCGAATTGCTAAATCCAGTTGACCTTGCTCATAGTATATAGTGGCTATGTTTCCTGCGTTTTGTAGTTATATCTCAGTAATGAAAAAAAGACATCAAACAATTACTTGAACAATTGAATTTTATTACAGTTGGATCAAAATAAACTCACCAAATGCCATTGCAAAACTTGGCCGCGCCTGTATGGCATGCTGATAACACATGATTGCCTCTGTAGGTCTCCCCAGAGCCTTATAAAACAAAAGATCAAATTATATTTTCCAGAAAACATTGTTGCAGTTGAACTTTCAGAGAATATAAACGTACCTTATACACGTTTCCCAGATTAAAATATGCATCAGGGAATGCAGGTTTCAACTTCACAGCTTCCTTGTAGTATTGAAGGGCTCTGTTGAGATCACCAGACTCCATGAAAAGACCAGCAAGATTGGACCAAGCAATAGCAAACGTTGGTTGAATGCGAACAGCTTCAAGGTAGCAACTGTAAGCCTGCACAAAATATTTACATTCTAACAAATATGGACTCTAGTAGTAGAGGATCCTGACTATAAGACTGACGATCATCCCTGCCTGCCTTTCAGTATGTCTGTATTGATTGTGGATTATGACACAAGTACAACACAGAAACAAAAATGAAATGCGTCCATCAGTAATGGCACTTGATAAACCAGTAATCAGATGTGATGCTATATTACTAGAGCATCACTTCACCTCTCATTTAGTTATTTTTATTTAGTTTTAATTATTCTGCCATGAAGAAACTTGGATAAATCTATACGTCCATAACAAGAGACCACAAAAAAAATTGCAGATAAACTTGGATAATCTTTTAATTAGCTAGACTTACTTCCTGAATTAATCCTTGAGCCTTCATCAGATTCCCCAGATTACTATGTGCATCAACCTAATGGAATAAAATCACATTATCAGGGGAGAAGAAGTTGTTTGTAATCAGGATAAAAGGATCATAAATTCAATACCAGAAGTGGATTCAGTGAGAGGGCTTGCTGACAGCATTGTGTTGCCTCACTGAGTCTTCCCTTCCGCATGTATGCACTTGCCAAATTCGACCAAGCATCAGCATAGTTTGGCTTCAGCTGAGAAATAGATCGAAAAGAAAGGGCAACATTAGATAAAGTAACAGTATCAGTGTTAGCAAGCACAAGTTTGATGTAGCAGAACCTCAATGGCGATCAAGTAGTAGCGGATTGCACGATCAGTGTCCCCTTTTTCCTGAGAGAGAGCAGACCACAGATATATAAAAATCACATCCACTGGAAATAAACAAACTGATCAAGCAAAGGCCAAGCTAAGTCACCTTCCAAGCGTTCGCCATGTTTCCATAACACTCAGCAAACTGAGGTTGGATCCGAAGAGCTTCTTCATTTCTAGCAATGCACATATCATAATCTTGCAGCTGTCACACCATGTAAACACACAAGTTAACAACTCTACAAGTTCATTAAAAAAAACAAAAAGACAGAAAATACCTGGTAATAAATAGCACCAATAAGAAGAAGATTATCAGTGCGCAAAGGGTTCCTCTGGTAAACCAAGTTGCTATGCTCCAAAGCTTGTTTGAAATCGCCTGCCTTGTAGAGCTGATGAGCAAGTGTCAAGCGTGCATCATCATCAGCTGCAGCAAAACATCAACAATCAGAAGCTAACCAATAACAGTCACATTCTCACAAAAAGCAATTAACTTTTTTTCTTTAATCCTAAAACAAACAAAAAAACCAAGCTACCAAAGCTAATAACTTTCCTCATCCAAACAAAAAGAAAAAAACACAAGTTGCAGTTTGATTCCACACCAAAAGCTAAGATCTTTCGAATTTTCATCATCATAACAAAACTAGATCGCAAAAAAAACTATAGTTAAATCAACGGATAGAAAACACACAGATCAGGTGAAATTAAAAACAAATCAGAAACCTTCATGAGACTTATTAAACTGATTGAGAAGAAGACTCGAAGACGACGAAGACGTAGAAGACAAATCAAGCTTCCTGGTGAAAACTTCGTCAAGGAACACAGGTCTAGAGATCATCATCCCAGCTCCGTTTCTCGACGACAACATCTCCTTCCGATCTCAAAACTATCGCCGGAGAATCAAAGCTCCGATTATACGAAAAGGGCTATAAACCCTAGAATCGAATTTCGATTTCCCCTTTCTCTATGGAGACCTTCCTCGAGCTTTGTTTGCTTCCTTCTTCTTCTTCTTTAGCTTTTTCTCTCTTTTTATTATTATTACTTTTTTATTTTTTTCCTTTTTTCGAACCAATCAGAATCTTACAGACTTGAATGCTTAACACGTGTCAATTTTGTAGCCGTTGATTAGCGTGATGGTCAAAGAGTCAACAAAATCTGAGCAACCCCCAAGAGAAGGTGTGATTCTTTTGTCTGTGGTAACACGTGTCCATGTCGCAACAGTGTTGTACTTCTCAAAGGTTGTCCTAATAGATAGATATCCACCCGATTTTGTTTTTAAAACAGAAATATTTATTTACGAAATAGTGCCGTGATTAACTTAAACGTGCGAAAATAAAACGTAACTCTGATTAATTACCTTAGGATGAAAAACTAGGAAAGAGATTATACTACTTTGGGATACTGTATCTTGGTCTTAAAGTAAAGGCGATTATTATGTTTTTAATTGAACTTTTTTATTCAAATATGCAAAATAAACCAATGTTACAATCTTTCATCAATTGATTATGATTAGACACCCGTTAATCTGCTGTACAGTCGACCAATCAACAACTTACACAATGCAACTAACCGTCTTTTATATGGGATCAGTGCATGACACCTGAAAGTTTATGATAGATTATGAAAACCATGTCGAGTGTTGACAACAGTGACTAGCTTTCTCATATGAAGTCACCGAGACAATCGTTCGATTTTGTCTTTGGTTTTTATATATTTTACCAACTAATTAAATTAGTGAAAATAAGAATTCAAACGAATCGGCGCCAAACTATATCTAGAACATGGGAGAGTTACGTTAGACCATCATAAATCTTATCTCTATTTAACCCACTCAAGGGGCCCAACAATGGTTTGCTCAACCGACACCGAGTCTATATTTACCAAACTTTCTCCCTCAACTTGTCAACCCCACGTTCATCAGGGACCACCATATACAATCATCATTTTCAAAACGCCACGTACTTAATTGAAAGAAGAAGAAAGCGTCAACGTCCAACCTTCTTGGGCCCCTGAAGACAAAATAATGCGTAACAATTAACTAAAGTTTATAAAATCGGGTTACTAGATGATGATCTTCCACACATGACTTGCATGCATTTGGTCAAATGAGTTTTATATATTACTGATCTTTGAAGGGTTTAACTGTTTAAGTTATTGTTTGCCCTATGATGCTGATCTTCCACACATGCTTGCATACATTTTGTCACATAAATATAGAACATACATTGCTCTTTTGTAGATGTAAGATTTGGCATGGAGCAAGTGTTTAAATTATATTGTGTTCGACACTTGGAACTACTTTTCTGCTTAAATTAAACTTTCTCTGAATTCGATTTTTTTTAAACAAAACTTTCATAACTAAGCATGACACAGCTGCTTCTGGTCATTTCTGTTACTTATATAGAGCTTCACACTAAGAAGATACTAACAGCTTAGTAGATAATGATGGTGACTCTTCATGCTCAGACTTTGGACTCTCATTGGAGTGTCTAGCAGATATGACCTTGTCAAGAGCTTGGTCAGGGACATAAATCCATCTGGTTTCCATATCTGCAACTATGGCAAATTGGCAATGGCTGCATCAAGTTCTCCAAGGTCCAAGCAGAACATGATGATCTCATCGTGCAGTGGGCCGCAATAAATTATGGCATTCATTTAGTTTATATAGTCCACTTAACTCATTTTTAATGGCTTACACTAGCTTTTAGGGCCGTCTATTTGCATGTGGAATGGTCCAAAAAAAATTTAAAGTCCATTTATATGTTTTCTAATATTAAATTTAGATTTAATTAAAATTATGTTTATAAAATTTAAAATATATCTAATTCTAATCTTCGTATTTACTTATTAACTAATAAAAACAAAACAAACTATAAGCATCAATCATATCTCATCACGTGTGGTATTTTAATATTCAATATAACTGTAGAAAGTCAATACTCTAATTTGATTATGTTTAGAAACCTGTTATTAATTATTTTGTTATTTAAGAAATACATTTTCACCATTTTTTTACAAAAATTAATTATTCACATCTTTATCGCAAACCAAAATAATTAAATGAGTTTCAAAAAAATATTTTTAACAAAGTTTGAGACGTCGCCAAAAGAGTAGCCAAGAAGACTGAAGGCATAATGGAGCTCTTATAGCAGTTAAGTCGCCAATCGTTGGAACTCCACCCAATTCAATCACCTATACAAATTCATTATCAGTAACATGATGGATCAACAAATTTATAATATAATGCTCTAGATGTCTCTTGCCTTTTGACATGAGCACAATTGCCAACTCGACTTCCCACTCTTATAATGAATTGTTCACAACAGGAAAAAATGGTTCTATTGCCTTTGACATGAGCACATGAGCTGTTATTGCAAATGTTAAGTAACCAAAGATTAGGTTTTCATACCTGAGCTCAAACATTTATAATAAATTGTTCACCACAGGAAAAAGTAATAATTTGTGGCTATTGTTTGAACAATCATTAATCGGGTTCAAGATGTAATGGATGGAAATCTCCAGTAAATAGTAACTAAAATAGGCTAAGGCCACCATTAGTTACCTTTTCCGAATTACAAGGTTTCTTGTCATCTCGGAAAAGAAGAAGATTGAAAAATCCAAAAACCAACTGAGTTACCTACTTTACTAATTTTTTGTTTGTCAACCGGTGTTATATTAAAACATTAACGGAATACAAAGCCAACTAGCGGTAAACCGCTACCGGAGCCAACAACCCACCATAGGAGAGACAAAGACAGCAATACAAGAGGATAAACCATAAGATGAAACCTAAAAGAACCAACACTAAAAACTAAAAGACAACAAACCGTCATAAAAAACATATTACTTAATTTATTAAATTATACATTTCATTTGTTTGGGCATACGCCGAACTCAACCAACTAAAGGAGTTATGGTTGGACCGGTTCGGCCGGCTGGTCTGGTCCAGTTTTGAAAATACTGGTTAAAGTCTTGTGCTGAGTCTAGCAGAAATTTGAGAGAACACTCAAGATTACAACAATAAACCTCATAAGTATCCACCAAGTAGAACTTTAAAATAAGGGGAGTTAGGCAACGAGAGCCGCATGAGGCGCATTTAGGTCTCGTAGAACGGTCATTGCGAACAAGTTGTATTATCTCTTCCCCGTGGTGGCGAGTGCAGACTCTTGCGCCGTAGAGTGTAAGATTATGCCCTAGCACACATTGATAACGATAAGTGAATCCTGGCTTAGCATTTGGAAACTCACCAACCACACACTTAATATGAAAAGTGACTCCAGAAACATGGCATGTGTAAAACCATTCCTCATGTGGATCTAAAACGGCTTCACAAACTTCACACCAATACTTACCGCTGACTTCTTTCTCACCATGGCGCAAGAATAGAAAATGCTCATCACCCTTGCGTTTTATCTTTTTCGGTAGAGTAGCACACGCCAAGCACAATGAGAAATCACATTCAGTACAACGTAGCACATGCTTTTTGGTGAGCTTACAGCCCCCACAATTTCCCTCGTCCAGGGTAGTGATAAAGAGGGTATGCGGGTGACATTCATGATCACTATACGATGAGATCACGAACGCACATCGCATGTCTAGTGATACTCCCTTATCACTCTCGTACCTGAAACCATTGGATATTGTTTGACATGCACCACACCGAAAGAAAGAGTCGCTTGTATCATTGTCATTGGCGTTTAAATAAAACGGCGTCGTGGAGAGCCAATGTCGTTTTCGAAGAGGAAGATTAGCACATGTTTCGTGGATGATAAAGTGGCATTCCATACACTTGTAGTGAGCCTCGGAAAAGATAGGATGGACGCAAGCTTCACAACGCATGCTTCCGTCAGTCATATCATCCTCATCTTCAACCGTGTATAAGATATGTTCTTCATGGGAAAAATGTTTAATTGAAATTCCCTCTTCAATAACTTCGAATGGCAAAACATCAAAATATTCTTCAGGCACCCCTTCGAGCTCTACCCCATCCCACACATCACTTCTAGTTGCGCATTTTGAGTGAACGACATAATCATCAGGACATGTGGAACATGAATAAGCTCCGTACCTCCAATCCACCTTCTTGTGACAAATCATGCATTTCCTCTTCCCAAAACCAAGAGAAAAGGTGTGAGAGACTCGGTGGTTGTGGCGATTGATGTTTATGACGTGTGGTAGCTTGATACATTCCCAATGGAACATGACACCGCATGGAGCGCATACGTAAGGGCATCGTTCACCATGGGTACCACAAGCGTTGCAAGTGAAGGTGTCATTTCTAACCATACATGTAAGTGTATGCTCGTGGCACTTCGCTGTTTCCACAATCGGTGGTGGTGGCTCCTTGGAACACCTCACGTGCATGCTGAAATCGCATAGCGAACAATGGTAGAAATAGCTCTTGAGTTCTTGCTGGCATTCATCGCATTTACTCTTGGAGTGATCAGGTGGTCGTGGGACATCAATGAGAAGCTCCAGCGGATGGTATGGATGGAACGGGTGGTTTATATCGTCCGGTGAGCTTGGGACACAACGAAGATGCCACTTCTTGATGCATAAACTGCAACACCAGGGAAAATCATTGTCTTCAATATGCTCCAGACAGTCGCCACAAAAATTGAAAGGAGAACGATTAAGATTCTTTATCGCAGACTTCGCAGTAAAAGCGATCTCCCACCGATCATCGAAAGGAACCTCATCTCTATGGTCGGGGGACCAGAAATGTGTATCCAT
Source organism: Brassica napus (assembly GCF_020379485.1). Classification (NCBI taxonomy): domain Eukaryota; kingdom Viridiplantae; phylum Streptophyta; class Magnoliopsida; order Brassicales; family Brassicaceae; genus Brassica; species Brassica napus. The sequence goes on along the minus strand of NC_063444.1, from coordinate 50,259,845 downwards.
TCTTATCGTGGCTAAGTATGAAAATGCCTATAACAGATATGCATGTATATGATTATATAGCCAAAAGTAAATCAATCAACTTGGTGAGTCTTTTTTTTAAGAATACGATGTTACTCTACGGGTGTTGATATATTAATAAAATGATAATCAACCCTCTTTTTTTTTTTTGAACAAATCAACCCTCTTTAGCTGTCACCAATTAACTAATCAAGGTTATTTATCAAGTCAATGAAAATTAAATATCCTTAACTACAATATACATATCCTGAATAAAGAAAGACTAAATTATTATTAAAAAAACTACTGGTCCATAGCCTTGTGTTTCTCGCATTCCAAAGAAAACGTGTATCCAGCAGCACATCTGCACATGGGAACGCACAATCTCATGACTCTTCAAGCACGGAAGGCTCCGGGAGCAGACCACAATTTTTATTTACTCTGTACTATGTTTTAATACTTCTTTTATTTAGTGGAGTATTAGTGGAGTGTGTTTCAAACAAAAAAGTGTTTAAAAAAAAAAGGAGTATCAGTGGAGTGAACTGCATTTTCTCATTATGTTTGGGAAAATTAAAGTAAAATTGTATTTCAAATCTATTTGTGCTTTAATGCTTTAGTTTTTGTCTGTTTGGAGATGGTAATTCGGATGAGTGATCTATTTCTGATCTATCAAAGTTTTTATTAGAATGATTTATTTCTGATCTATCAAAGTTTGTATTTGTTCGGAGATGATAATTTGGATAATGTTTTCTGTTCAATATATTTTAAATTATCCGAGTTACCATCTATTTTTTCAACAAATTTTAACTATGCGGTATTTTTCAGAAAGTTAAATTATCCATAAAATCTATTATAAAGTTTAAAATACCAAAACCGAATTGGAACATAGATTTTTTAAAATATTAATCACAAAAATAATTGAATGGACCTTATAAACTAAAATAAAAATTCACAAATCAAAATAACTGAACCAAATCGAAAATCAGATAACTAACTGCTGAGGCTAGTTGTCCTGTAGATATCTACGAAGAAAAAATCGTGCCGTAATTAACTTAAATGCGCCAAAAATAAAACGTAATTCTGATTAATTACCTTAAGATGAAAATTAGGAAAACAATCGTACTAAATCCGGGAAAGTGTATATCATTGGTCTTAAAACCTATTGATTATCTGATTAGACACCCGTTGATCTGCTAAACACTTAATTAAACGCCCAATCAACAGGTTACACAATGCAAGTAGGAAAGCAGTCTATGGATCCATGACACCTGGAAGTTTATGACAGAATACAAAAGCTATGTCGAATTTAGACAGTGACTAGAGACAGCTCGCTGATAAGAAATCACAGAGACAATCGCTCAATTATTTTTTATTGTTTGACAAATAGGCGCCAAACTATATCTAGAACATGGGCCATCACAAATCTTATCTCTAACCTACTCAGGGCCCAACAAATAGTTCTGCTCAACCGACACTGACTCCATCTTTACGTTTATTTACCAAAGTTTCTCCCTCAACTTGTAAACCACGTTCATCAGAGAGTCAGAGACCAACACCATCATCGTTTCCAAAACACCACGTACTTGATTGAAAAGAAACAAAAATAGCGTCAGCGTCCAACCTTCTTGGCCCCTAAAGACAAATCAATGCATTGTTAACGCATTGTAAGTCTCTTTGCAAGCATTGTAAGTCATATATAAAAGTTATATTATGGATCTTCCGAAGGGTTTAGGTTAGTGTTTGCTCTATGATGATAATCTTTTCACATGCATATGTAAGATAATGGCATGGATATAAGCGAAGCTTTAAATTATAGACTAATCTACGCTCCCAACTACACTTGTACTTAAATTAAACTTTCTCAGGACTGGAGTTTTTTTTCTGTAAACAAAACTTTCATAACTAAGACTGATACAGCTGTATCACAATTGTGTAAGAACATACTAAGAACTTTCTGATGATGATGGTGGCTCTTCATGTTCAGACTTAGGACTCTCATTGGACTGTCTAACAGATATGACCTTGTCAAGAGTTTGATCAGGGACAGTGATCCCTGTGGTTTCCATATCAGCTACTATGGCAATGGCTGCATCAAGTTCTCCAAGGTCCAAACACAACGTGATGATCTCATCGTACAGTGGGCTGCAATACATTACGACGTTCATTTAGTTTATATACTCAACTTACTCATTTGAATGGCTAAGATTAGCTTAATTAACCTGCCAAAAGCGTAGCCAAGACTGTGTGTGGTCTGCAAGATCTTCAAGAAGGCTGAAGGCATGGGAGCTCTTATAGCAGCTCGTAATATCACCGCACAATCGCCAATCGTTGGAACTCCACCCAGTTCAATCACCTACACAAACTCATCATCATTAACATGATGGATCATGCAAATTTTTTTAATACTATAATGCTTTAGAGAGGTCACTTGCCTTTGACATGAGCACAATTGCCAACTCCACTTCCCATTCTTGTGACCATCTCCTTGGAGTTTTGTTCTTAAAATCCTTCTCCCATGTCCAACCCCAAACGTCTGCTATTGTATACATGTCCTTAACATCAAACACTTTTCTTTCCCTCATCTCTTTGAACGCTTCAAATGGTTCCTCAGGGAACCAATCCTCATCTGCATCATCCTGATGAAGGGAAACCACTCATGAACATGTGACTACTTAAATGAATAAATCATAAACATATCATAGGTTAATATGCATACACACCTCGAGTGTCATACGAGACGCCCTCTTCCCGCGTTTCTTTGTTCTGCTTGCTTCATCTGATTCTTTCAAGAGCTGGACTCCAATCATTTGAAGATGCCTCTTAGCGTCAGCTGCCTTATTCTTGACTAAATCCTCTCCTTCTGCTCGATTCTCAGGCTCTGCAACCACCACTTCTTCTTCCTCTTCCTCTTCGTTTTCATCATCCTCCTCGTCTCCTTCTTGATCCTCTTCATCATCATCCTCATCATCATCGGCTCCTTTTGCAACATCTTCAGTCTTGTTCTCCGGCCCACCTGCAGCTACTGATTCATCCGTTTCTATGGATTCAGCCGTAGTTTCAATCAAGCCTTCTCCAAGAAACCGCCGTTTCCAGAACTCTGTGTCTCCTTCATGGAGCTTGATCCTACATATTAGTTCGTCTACTTCCTCATCGACCTCCTCCTCCTCTTCTTCTATTGGAGGAACCCAAAGAGGTCGACCACGAGACTTGTTAATCCTCCTTGCTTTTTGGACACGCTGGTAAAGAACATTTCTCGTTCCATCAATCGGCAAGCCCTGAGCTTCAAGTTCTTCCTTCAACTCAGACACAACCATCTTGCTAGCCGCTTTCGGCTTCAGAAGATTCTGTGCAGGACCTTTGATTATGTTCCTCAACCTCTCCATCACCCTCATGTAATCAGATTCCGATGCGTCTCCCAGAACCGGAAGACCTTCGCTCTGCAAGGTCCTCAAGAGCTTCCTATGGTGAACTTTCCAATCATCAAGACATCTCTGTTTGAAAGATGTTTCAATAGGGTTCGAGTATATGAATCCAGCTGCGTCGGGGTCTAAAGGAGTTTTCCCTCTTCGAGGTACCCAGCGCTTGCGGTCACCGGTAAGCCCTCCTTCCTCTACGTACCTTGCTAAGTAATCAATCTCATAACCAAGCTCAGCTTCTTCTTGCAACGGTTCGATCCATGAGCTGACTAGTGTCCTATATTTTCTGCTCATAATCATGGCTCTTGGAGGGATAGGTTGGTTGTCTTTGCGCATTGCATCTAAAGCATCAATAAGCTCAACAATTCTTCCTTCTCGGCACAATGCACGGAGATATAAAGAGAGAGGATCCTCAAAGTTCCCATCATTGTGTAAAACTTTTGTTCCTCCTTCAAAGTTTTTCAGAGCACGAAAATGTCTAATCGCTTCCTTCACAACACAATATTTCGTGAAGCACTCAACCAAGAGCCTGAAAATAGATTATTATTACAGATCGTATTAGGATTTTTAGATAAAAGCAATTGAAATTATTAAGATGCTCTTACGCATGAGTCTTCACATTTGGCTGTACACGCTTGTGGTCCTCAACCATCATTCCAAGTAACTCAGCAACGTCTTGAACCCTGTGATTCGTTCAACAACACGCTATCTGAAATTTTAATACACCTTTTGAGAAAAATATGTGCAGTTAAAACCTCATTGAATTACCTATCATATGAATCGGCTCTTGTATAGGCTTGAATCACCCAGTTATATGTCTCGGTGTTAGGCTTCATAAAATCTAAAAACCAAGATTATATTAAGCCAAGTCAACTAAACCAAACAAATTGAGCAAAATTAGCCAAAGAAAATTACAAACCTTCACCATACTCCATATTCTCAAATGTAGCATAAGCCACCTCTGGAATCCCACAAGTAGCCTACACGAAAATTTGATGTCATTAGACAAAGAAGAGGCGTGTGTGTTTACACTCCAAGAATACCATAACAAACCTGCACACTAAGAAGACAGTTGAAATGAAAAGTTGTCGCAAATCTACCAGCTGCCTCCATTTCGTAAGAAATCTCCAAGGCATTAGAATGATCTCCAGCTTTGCAATCTTCTTCAATCATCAGATCATATAGCTGATCGGTTGCTCTCATCCCACCTTTAGCACCCTTCAAGAAAACTTTATTCGCCTCTTCCAAGTGGTTGGTCCTCACAAGCTCCTCTATAAAAACACCACAACCTCTATAAATGGTAGACACACCAAAAAAAACTGAATCTAACACATAGTGAAGGCAAGGGAGACTACCAACGAGAATAAGCCAAGCTTGACGAATGTCATAGTTAAGCTTTTCCATTGCAGCAAGAAGCTCTAAACCTCTTTGTGCATTTCCTTTAGAACCGGAGAGTCGAACCAGAGCAATCATGGTTTCAGGAAGCGGACGTTGGCCTGCACCTAGCTCCTTTCTCAGCGAGTGCATCTGCAATCACACATATACACACATAGAAAAGTAAATAACACTCTTTAGTTCTCACTTCAATCACCACACACATGAGAAGCTACTAGAGACAAGAAAGTCTCAATTCTGAAGTTTGTTGAAACCAATGTTCAAAAAATAGCTAGAGGATTATTGATTAAACAGACGTCTAAACTGATTTTTCGATCAATTTTATCAGAGTCCTGGCAAAGCCGAATGAAACATTCGCCTATGCTCTCCAAATTTGTTAAAACCTTATTTTATTAAAATCTTTATTAGTTGTCTACAGCTCCAAAATCTCAAGACCGGCCACTCTTAGAACCATTAGCTCAAGTTAATTAGACGCTTTATAGAAGATTAATGATTAGACAGACGTGTAGACCGATTTTTTAAAATAAATTATTGATTAAGTGGACGTCTAAACCAAATTTTAAATTAAATTATTGATTAGACGGACGTCTAAAACTGATTTTTTTGAGTCTTAGAACCATTAGCTCAAGTTCTATACAGCACAAAGTAATACCGATTCGATTCTTAAACAGATTATACAATCGACATTTCAAGAATTGAACTATAAGAGGAGGCGTTTTTTTACCGCGCCTTGTTCGTCGCCGTTAAGCGCGTGAGCTACAACCAAGCCGTGGAAAGAGCGTGGGCCAGGGGTAAGCCCAGCGGCTATCATGTCATAGATAACCTCCGATACGCCTGACGGATCTCGATTCCTGGCTCGCTCCATGAGCTCATCCATGAAAGTGAGGCGGAGACTCCTCTCCAGCGCCGAGACGGCTTCGCTGCTGCCGAAGGATGAGGAGTCTTCATTCTCGCGCTTCTGAATCTGCTTACGCCTCCTCCTGGGCTTCTTCTCCGGCGCGGAGATTGAGCATCGAGTGGTGGGGATTCCGGCGGCGCGGCGAGGAATCGGGTGGATTGAGTTGGAGGGAAGCGATGGATTGAGGAAGAAGAGAGACATGGCGAGTGAGTGAGGAAATGGATAAAATGATTTTGAATTAAAAAAAAAAACAATTCACACTTATTAGAGGACTTTAATCTATATTGCCCTACTATCTCCCTTGTTTATTCTATATTGTCCCACTAATAACAAACATTATCTTTTTTATTATATTTAAATCGAAAACATTGGAAAAGACATAAAACCCCTTAATGAATCTAAGAAATTACAAACTCAAATCGGATCATCCACCCAAACCCATACCCAATACGGATCCCATCAATTTAATAATAATAAGTAAATAAGAAAAAGAAATCAAAATCCCTAATCTTTCCAGCTTCTTCTTCACGAGCCTCCTTCTTCATTCTTTTTCTGTCTTTTTCAATTTCTCGCACAACACATTCTCTGTCTCTGATGAACCCTCATTCTAAAAACAGGGACACAGATTTTAAATCAGAATGACGCATGTACGTTGCTGAGTCTGGCACTCGTTGAAAATTAAAACTCAATCGGAGCCTGCGACTCGATTCCGTCGCTTACAAGTTACAAACGCTTAACGCTTAATAAAAATAAGAAGAGAGAGGTCACCACCGAAGCAGTGAAGCCATTGGTGGATCTCGCAGCGGAGAAGGCGATGGTGGTTCTGAGCAGTCATACAACAATCGAGGAGAACAAAAGCTCAGCCGGAAGCTATGACGCGATTCCGCCGCTTACAACGCTCTAGAAGTTGTGCACGCTTCAGCAAAACAAGAAGAGTTGATTCACCACCAGAGGGGTGAATCCGTTGGTAGACTTTTGGGGCAAAGTAGGGGACTGTAGTGGTGAAATGGTAGAGAAGGCGATTTGGAGGCTATGTGGTATGTTTGATATTTGGTTGTTTTCACTTCAGCTGCATTTGCTCAGAATGTGATCTCAATTTAAAATATTTTTCTTCTTTTGTAGGACATTGTTTCAAAAAAGTAATTTCCTTTTCACACAAAGGACATTTTTACCATACTTGGATCGAGTTTGTTTAAGATAGTGTTTGTGAGATATGGTTTAAATCTTTTTGCTAAGCTGTTGGATTATCTTTGCCACTGTTTTTTTTTGGTCAAATCTTTGCCACTGGTTTAGATATCGTTTATGTTCATAAATGTGGCGTCATTCTTGTAAAATGACAGTAACTGAATCCGAGATGCGATCATATGGGTCACTTGCAACGAAGATTTCATATTGGCTGGGTAACTAAATGTCTTCGCTTTATGGTTTGAGCTTGTGTTTCTCATGTTTGTTAGATTTGATTTACTAATTTGGAAAGGATCAACAAAATATCTTCGCATTATTCGCAATGGAATAGGAACAAAGCTGATAAAGAAGTTGACAAAGTATCTGAGGATGAAGAGGAAGAGAAATAAGGATAGAACATAAGGTTCAAAGGCTTGGAATATACTGATTATGTGTTAATTAAGAATTTAAAAGTGTAGTTTACGAATATTGCGTAGGAAAATTTGTTATGTTTGTTGCAAAACTAATTTGGATATTTTGAATGTGACTGAATGTCATATAGAGTGTGATTGGTTATCAACAAGAGTAAAATGATGAAAAAATATGATGGAAATAAGAGGGATAAATAAAAAAAATTGGAGGAAACTTTATCTTCTCATTCATAGTTGAGGTAAGATTTATGGTTAAATGAGATGAAACTATAGAGAAAAAGACTAGGATAGTACCAAACCAAGTTTTTGTTTCTAAACTAACACTCAAAGTCACAAAAATAGGTTTGATTAAAGAGATAAATATACACTTATATCTTTTGGATAGAGTTTAGAGTTAAGCGGGATGGAGTTTTGTAATTAGGGTTTAAAATTTTATAAAATAAAAAATAAATATTAAAAAATTAAAAAAAAAACAGTTTCAAAAAGTGTTTTTTAATTATAAAAAGAAAATTTGAAAAAAAAATAAAAAAAATTTAAAAAAAAATTCAAAAAGAAAATTATAAAAAAATTCGAATCTGAAAACATATAATCTGAAACTATAAAATTTTTTTTTTTCATTTTTTAATTTTTAAATTTTAATTTTATTTGCTTTTATTTATTTTTGTTTGTTTATTTAATTTAAACCAAGGATATTAGGGATATTTTGCCTTTTAATAAATGTCATTTTTGTGACTTTCTCCTTTTAGTGCTATTTTTGAGACAAAAACACAAAATGTGTTATTATTGACAATTGCCCCAAACTATATTCCACGTAAATTGGCTGAAATAAAATTTTCTTTTAATTTATTCTAAATCTATCATATAGTCATACCCATAAAGTGAATATTTATAGAAAAAAATATTAACTCTTCGTGGTAAAACCAAAAATTTGAACTACTAAGTTCGATAGATATTTATTAGGAGGACAAAAAAATTTATCTAAAACGTGTTAAAAATTTTAACAAGAAAAAAATTTTTGTAAAACAAGTTTAAAATTTTCAACCAGAAAAAACATATTTGAATATTTACACTTAGTAATACTCAAGGCGGTAGTAATATTTCTTTCTTCATAGTAATACTTTTACAAATTACAATAATTTTTAGTAATACCGCATCAAAAAATCAAATTTATTAGTAATACCAATCAATTTAGACAGTTATAGATTGTATATAACATATTGGCAGGAAATGTTTTTCAAAAATATGTATTTTATGTTATTCATCTTAGTATGGCCTTCCCTTCAAGACGTTAGTATGGAAGTATAAGGATGTTTTCTATGGAAATGTGAAGTTTTCTATCAACTTGAGAAATTAAGAGTATTTTATGTCAATTTGACAAATAAACACATATATGGACATATAATTACGCAATATATGAGATATATCTTCTAAAATAAATAATAAGACAAAAATTAAGGTTCTTAGAAACATGCATAATACATAGTAATTCAAGGTATTTTAAGGTAGTTCACAGTAGTACCTAGTAGTTCATTACCATCCATCTTTTTTCCTCTCGATGCTTGTTCGAATACAATACTATTGGAAAGTAACTAATATTCATCATCCCATCTACCTTAATATCTCTGCATATACTCTCAACCCATCCATAATATGTAACCTCTTCCACATATGTCTTCATCGCTAAAGTGTGAATTTTATCTTTTCTCAAAATTCATCTTATCTCAGCCTCATCTTTGATGTAAGTTTCCTCGTAGTCAAAACATATGATTGTAATATGAGAAACTACATATTTCCATTAAGAACAAAAAAATATTATTAGTTAACTATTTAAAGAATCTAAGTTGTTCAAGAACTTTTAATACATAGTCGATCCAGTAATACTAGTAATACACGTTTCACTTTAGTAGTACTAGTAATTCTAGTAATTCCTCGAAATTTTCATTTTCATCGATTTAACCTTTTTAACCGAACACAAGGGTGTTATACAATCCACAATATTATCTACCAACATTGTAATGTATTATTTTGCTTCAAAATAGTGCAAAATAAACAGAAATATACAAAATAGTCTGTAAACATCCTTTCATATTTGTTTTATACCAATATACCTAAAACTTTATTTTTTCATTAATTTACGTGTTTTTAAACGACCAAGAACGTGTTACAAAATCCAAATTATCGTCTAACACCATTTTAATGTCTTTTTTTCTTCTTCAGAACGATGTTAAATACAAAGAAATATACATAATCTTCTTTAAATTTTATTTACATCTAATCTATTAAAGCTGAAGTACAAATAAATCTTAACCCTAAGTTTTCCTCAACAATTACCATCCAATGCCACTAACTTTATAGATAACAATTTTCATAAACATGGCTACGAAATTGCCTAATATTTAGGTACCTAATAAATTTAAAAGATATGCAATCTTTCATTTACTTAAAAATCAAAAAGTCAATGTTTCAATCCATAAAAGAAAAACTATGAAATATATTAAATTATCAGATTAATTTATTGGTTTATTGAAAATTAAATTAATCAAAATCGTTTTAATGTTCAGAATAATAAAACTAACTCAGTTATATTTAACTAATTAGCTTCTTCTAATTTAATTAGTACAATAGTATATGTATTTAATTTTCGAACGTTTACAAAAATTAAAAGTAAATACTCGTGCGGACGCAGGGGTCAAGATCTAATATTTCTTTAAAACTCCACGATTTGTTACCCTTAATACATACAACGTAGATATTACATTCCTACAAAAAAAAATTATGAAAAAAGCGTACCAAATTACTTTAATAATCACTTTTGAAATCACCAATGGAGCTCAAAAAAAAAATGTCGAATATTGTTGGAGAATAAAAAAAGGATAGACACGTGTTAAGAGGAGAGAAAGCATCTGAGAGTGGAAATCCTATGATTTTGGTTAATGTATCAGCTTTATGAGAAAAGGGTCCCCACCTGAGATTAAAATAATGAAACAAACTGAGATGGACAAGAGAGACGTGGAGTCCGTATAACATTAAAATAATGAAACAAAATGGGTGAGGAAGAGAGAGGGAAGTGGGGTCCGCGAGTAAGAGAGAGGGATTTGGGGTCCGCTGAATAAATAAAAACTAATATAAAAAGAAAGGGTAATAAGAGAAAGAGAAAAATAGTGGGGTAATGAGAAAAATAGTGGGGTAGTGAGAATAATTTTTTTCCAATTGGGGCATATAAGAATACTTTCCCTTATTAGAAGGAGATCATGTGGAGATCACGTGATGATATTTAACCGAACCAAAATTGGTTGAACCGGATTCATACCTTAGTTGTATAAACCGGATTAAACCAATATTTTTTAATCTTGTAGGATGCATAGGAGAGAGGTCATGTTGTTGAATCCCCCTAATATATTATTGTCACTGTATTATTATTACCGCCACATGTTACACGTTCAAACTTGTTTTTGTTTTTGTTTTTTGAAACTACGTACGTTCAAAACTAGTTTGAATGCAAATGCAATCTTATAAATTAATTAACCCTACATCAAGAAACTAGTTTATCTAGATATCACAGTTATTTTATATATAATGAAAGTATATCAAGCGTTATAAAAAATGAAAGTATACCAAGCAAATGTATAAATGTTTTTTTTTGGCTAAAAAATAAATTTCATACTTCAGATTTTTCAAAAGAAACTTAAGCATTGGTATTTGTTAATGTATATTCTCTTAGTTATGGTATCCTTTGTTTTTTTCAATATTTATATTTTTGTTGTTTGTGAACTATCTTGGAGATCTGATAATTTATGTTCTTGATTAAACTATCTTGGAGATCTGATACTAGAAGAAAGGAACAAGAACAAATGTTTTCGACACTACAAGAAATATGTACATTCTTAGCTCACGAAAAACGCTATAATAGGCCTTTCATAGCGTTTTCTCATATGCTATGTCATCGCATTTATAAAATATTGTGAAATGTGCAGATACGATAGCAATACTTGGATGTTGTTATTAACTTTAATTATAGCACTATTTTTTTGTTACAAATTGATTGTGATTCGTATATTCGTGCTATAATAGGTCTTTTGTACAATAAACCACAAATAATGATAATTAAAAATAAATAATTAAAAATTAAACTGAAATTACTTTATAATTAAAAATAAAATAAATTTTATTTATAAATTTAAATTGGTTTACAAATAAATTCTGGTTTACTAAACTAAACCAGATATTAAAAAATAAAGTTAAACCACTACAATTTCCTAACTCTACACCAAACCAAACCTAAAAAAAAAATTAACCCTAATGAAACCGCCGCTTCTTCTTCATACGCCTCCACATGCCGTCGCGTCTTCTTCCTCGGCTTGGACCTGCTCGCCGTCGTCACCGTCCTCTCCACACCAGAGCTCGGACCTGCTCGCTGTTGTCGTCTCCAACAGATCTTCCTCTCCTCCATCTTCTTCCGCCATCTCGCCGTCGTCGCGTCTTCTTCCCCTCCTTCCTTTGTAGAGGTGGAGAATCCATGTCCGTCTCTGCCTCCTCCGCCGTCAAGCTCAAACCGTAAATCTTTCCATACCAGAGCTTTTCTACTTCTGTTTGCGAATGACTCAGGGGCTGGTCACACCAGAGCTCCTCGTTGGCGTCGTCGTTGTTGAGAGATGATTGAGAGGGAAACAATGGAGAAGAAGGATGTGAGAGTTGTTAAAGATTTGATACATGAAAAATTGATTGTCGAAGAGACAAAGTTCTGGAGAGAAGAAGATTGGAAGAAAAGAAGAAAAAGGAATCGACAGAGGAAATCTTGGAGAGAGAGAGAGATACACACAAAAATTGAATCTGAACCATTGATTATAATTAATCAATGGCTAAAAATGGCGATCCTCACATCACTATCTTAACCAATAGAAAATTAGGAGTATTTTTTTTTCTTTTATGTCTTCGACAAGAGTGTATTATTTATTATGTTTAGTTTATTAAAGCTTTAATAGTATATAGAAGGTATGGTGAGTTTGTTTTATGTAGGGTATATGATCAAGATAATGTTTGAGAAGTATGGTTTTTTATGTTTCAAAATAGAGTTTAATTATAGAATGAAGATTTAGGGTCTGTGTTTTGAAAGTTATAGAATAAGATTTAAAAGATGAAATTTTGATTTTAATTTTAAGATTTGAGGTTATAGTATAAGAAGATTATAAATTTAAAGTTTATGTTTGAATTTTAGAACTTTAAAAAAAAATTGTTTAGGTGTTTGTAGTGTTTGTAATTTATATGTTAAGATTTGGTGTTTAAGTTAAAAAATATTAGTTTTACAGTGTAGATTTCAATTTTTGGTACAGTACATAGGGTTTAGAGTATATTGGGGGTTTGTGGAATAGGTTTGGACTTTAGATATAGGGTTTGGAATTTAAATTTTTAATTTAGGGGTTATAAATGTTAAAATGAATTATTAAATATACATGTAAAGATTTAATTATAAAATTAAAGAATTTTAGAAAGTACAAATTGTGTTTAAATATAAAAAAGAGCTTATGATTTGGTACGTAATTTAAGTAGTTTAGAGTTATAGTGTTTGAAATATAATGTTAGAAAATAGTTTTTCTTAGCGTTAGAAAAATGCTATTATATGTCTTTGAAAGTATTATGGAAGCCGCTTAAATAAATTTTTTGGCGCTTAAGTATAATTTTCCGCTAAGTACTGGTGAAATGAGTGATTTATATTCCCGCTTACTTATTCTTGAAAATAGCATTAATTAAGTGTTATTTTAGGTTTCACTCTATCATAGCGTTTATCGAATGCTATTATATATTACGGAAATTTCAAACGCACATACGATAGCAGTTCAGTAAAACGTGCTATAACAATGTGCTATCAATGTGAACTTTTTTTGTAGTGCGACGTGTGAATGATCAGACCAAATCAAAACATGATATCTATCGTTTTCCAAATTTATCAAGGTGTTCACATGGAGATTTTGTTTTCATCTTGAAGCTAAACTTCCACTCTTTATCCACTTGTTCATATTACTCGTCTGAAAGAAAGAAGATTGCAAATACTAGCATGCAAATTCGAGAATGTTTCCATAAATATTTGAACGTGTGCATGTATGTAAGGATATAATAAGAAGTGTATACACTAAAGTACTAATCCTCACATGCCATGACATAACAGAATAAAAAACAAACAGAGCTAGTACTTGAGGAAGCAGCCAAACTAGAGGGGGGCTACACAAATCAATGTCCCGATTTATCACGTATCTTCCACCGCAGAACCAGTCAAACATTCTCGAAACTAAAAAATAAAATCATATACTAAAATTTAGTGAAGATATGAATAACAATCTTAACAGAAGAATCATTTATTACTTGCTGTAAAAGCAGAGCTCAAGCTACAGTCTAGATACCATACTCTCGAGTCTCGACTGTACCCATTATATTTGATCACTGCAGAATTCACATGGTTACTACATTGTCCAGAGATAGTTGAGTCTTCACTGTAAAAGAGAAAGCATGATGGACTGACTGGGACAAAACATAAGGGGTCCATGCGCTTGGAGACTAAACAAGCATTTTGCCTTCTAGAGAAACAATCATAATCAGATTAACTTATAAAACAAACAGAAGTAGAATACCAGACATTTGTAATATTATCTACTTCTAGAATGACTATCTAAATAATACAACCTAATGGATGTATTGTATGTATTTGTTGACTTTGTTTTGTATCCATTATTAGTCAAAGTGCTTCTTTGAAGATTCCTTTCTCCTATGGTCGATCTCTTTCAATAATGGAAAAAAGAAATGTCACTTTATTCATACATGTTTATATATTACACATGCAGACCAACTACTGTCCTTCACCATATAAATACATTCTCATAAACCTACTTTCTTCATATCATCCTTTCCTCTATTCACCTTACTCCTCTTCCAAAATGAATATCATAGTTGAACACAATCCTTCGAGCATAAAGTTATCTGAGCTTGGAGTTATGTCATGGCCTAAGTAAGTATCAAACATGCACAAGCTCTAGTTCTTCTATTCCTCATTTTATTGGTAAGAACATGATTAGTTTCTCTGATAAACAGATGGTCTTGTCAGCCTGGGAAATATGCATTGGTGTTTGAAGAAAGAGAGACATGCTATTTGGTGAAGGGAAAGGTGAAGGTGTATCCAAAAGGTTCATCATCAGAGTTTGTAGAGTTTGGTGCAGGAGACCTTGTGACCATCCCCAAGGGACTTAGCTGTACTTGGGAAGTCTCTCTATTCATCGATAAGCACTACAAGTTTGATCCTCCTACTTCTCTATAATGTTTCCTACTTATGATCTATTTCTGGATTAGTCTTTATCATCACAAAGCAAATAAGCTTCTATATCCAGACAGTAAAGTATAGAAGAGAAACCAAAAAGACAATGCTTAGAGAATGTACAAAGCCTTTCCTAGATTATGTTCTCAAATGTGACTTCTTTGGAGCAATGATCAAGAAAGAACAATGATATAATAACACAAGAAAGTACAAAACTCAAGAGCTGTCCTAACAGAATAAAGAAAATCATACATAAGCTGTGTTGTGAATTACACTGCGACACACTTTTGAATGTCAGCAGAGGAAACAGATTGACTTTGTTCTCGTCGTGTCACGGTCTTCTAGACCTTTGAGGAACCATCTGACTGCGAGGTGCTCTGAAGCATAAGTCATGAACGAAACTAGAACCATGGCTACTGCTATCATCAGACCCAACCTGCTCCATATGTAACCAGTTTAGTACATAAACCACTACTAAACCGAGCAACACAAACACATTCTCTACAGGTAACTAAATGAAAAAAGTTTACCTTAAAAATAAAGCTGTGACCCCTAACATGTAGGGCAAAGAGATGGCAGCAAAAGCCAAAAACACCATTCCTAATCCATAATACAATGCAGTGAAGTCACAAGACGCATCTGCCCGCTGATGACCTGTTGATTTTTCAGAGAAGTTTAGTGATAAACAAAACTAAGAAGACATATGTGTCTCTGTGGCTATACCTTTTCCTGAATCATCCAACGATGATTCTGTTTGAGATGAAGGAGATCCTGTTTGAACTGCTACTTTCTTGCCATATTGGTACACTAGAAGTAGGAAGCCACCATATAATAGGAAGAAGATTGTAAAAGTCCACTCATATATCAAAATCAAGCCAGTCCATGGCATGATTTGCCTTGGCACAATCATAACGGAAACTCCAATGGATGTCAAAACAGCCGCGAAGCAGACCACAACTGAAACTGCCCCCAAGTATTGAGGAACCTTAGAGTGAGCACCAGTGTGGAGCTGCAGTGTTAAAAAAATTAACATTAGATAGATTCTTTTAGCATCTAGAAAAAAGCAAAAAGGCAGATAAGAACTAACTTGATAGTTGGAGTTCATGGTAGACAATGTCGATACACCACTATAACCAAGTGTTCCATTAGATCTGAGTTTGTAATAAAGATGTCTGATCTGGTTGCATACAGAGCTCCTGCACAATGAACTCAAGAAGTCACGTCCCTGCAATAGAAAACAGAGATCCAAATGAGATAATAGATGAAAGAAACGGTTGGGTACAACTAGAATAAGAGTCTTAACCTTTATGGAACGATAAAGGAAGAACAAAAAGCCACAAAGTGGTAACAAGAAAAGGAGCTTGACGATGAACTCATCATTTGGGGTTTTTCCACCTCCAGTTCCTGGAAGAGTCTCCTCAAGCCCTACCCTAATGCTCTGCCATATTACAAGTGAAACTTAACTTAGAAACTCACTCAAAACAACTTAAACTTTCCACAGACAAGAAGACCTACATGCCACGCCTCAACAGGCTTCACTAGCCATGCTGTCCACCAGTCCCAAGGCTTAAGAGGCCCCAAAGTGTAGTGAATAATATGAAGTTTGCTATCATCAACCATCCACTGCATAAACAATGAGAATGTTAAGATTCCAAATCACATCACATCAATCTATTGAAGAGAACAAAAAAAAAGGTTAACTACCTTGTTGGCAAGCATATAAAGACCAACATCTGCATTATACAACGTAGAGAGCCTCTCCATTTTAGGAACCGGTCTCGCTTTCACAGCTTCAGGTGACAAACTAGGATCGAAAACACGAGCATTCGGAAAATCAGGATAGTAAGAGTTCAAGAACCCTTGATCTCCCCCGGTGTAAGAAGACAAGGTCTTCACTTGCTTCACCATATCGTCAAACAAAGCTGCAGAAGGTTCGACCACCATGACTCCAGAGTTCAGCCTCTCGGAGTGCTTCAAGTTAGCGCAAAACTTGGAGCACTTGAAAAGATCCTCAATGTTCTTTACCACAATTGTATCAGCATCCAGATACACAACTGTTAACAAATAAAAAAACATAACATAAAGTACATAGGACAAAGCTCTAGGATTTGTCAAAACAAGTGTTCTAAACATCGGTCTAGGCGGCACACATAGGCTCGCCTAGTCGGCAAATAGAGTATGAGCAAAACGATTTTTTCAAATCGATTAAAAAAATCAGCCTAGGCCTTCAAAAAATCGGCCTAGTTTTCAAAAAATCGGTCTAGACGTCCGCCTAAACAATAATCCTTCATAAGACGCCTAACCAATAATCCTAAACAACAATCCTAACCAATAGTCCGTCTAAACAATAATCCTTCATAAGACGCCTAAACAATAATCCTTCATAAGACGCCTAGCTGTTTTTAGAACATTGACTCAAAACACACAAAGGACTTACCTTTCTTGTAAGCAGTCATGTTAAAGATCTTGAGCTTTGTGTAAACACCCCAGAACCTCTTTGGATGAACTTGGTTTGGGTTTGCTAGTAAACTAATCTTCTCTACTTTCCACCCATCAGCCTACATAAACCCAAAAAACTCAAAATCAATATCCAAAAAAGGAAAGATCTTTACTTTAAGCTTCTTTTAAGCTTTCCAGGAATAGAAATGTTTATTACCATAAGGAGCTTCTTAGAGTAGTCAGAGACACCATCAGACACCAAAACAACCATGTCCTTGTGAGATCCAGTGTCTCTGATCGATTTACCCAATACCCTGACTCCTAATAAGAACTCGTCTCCGTATAAGAGTGTGACGTAAGCTTCGTTAGTTGATTGGGATGCGAAGGAGCCTTTGAATTGGATTGAGAGTAGCGTGATTGAGATAACCCAGAAACTCGGGTTGAGTTTCGCCATGGATTCGGATCTAATTGCCACACCGATATTCTCGAGGAGTTAGTATAAAAAGGTCGGGACTTTTATAAACGGTTGTAAGTTTGTTTTGTTTTTGTTTGTGTTCTGTTTCTGCTTCTTGTTACCATACTCATGTAACAGACAGTAAGAATAACAGACACGTGTCGGATTAATAAGAGTTCAGGAGAGGAGAACTTTAGAGCTGAGATCAATGCTTAAGAAGTCGTTAACTGGTGGTTATGGAGGATTATTGAGTGCTTTAGACTGATTTAAACTGACTCTTTACAAAAAATGTTATAGAAAAATATTTAGATTCTAATAAATGTCTGTGTCTTAGTGTTGCTTATACCGATTTTTAGAATACTAGTTGGTTGTGACCGATAAGAGATATATATCTGAATCTCTTTTTGTGTTCAGACTCTGTGAAGAAAGTAAGGTTCAGCTAGAGAATCTAATCTATGAACCTGTTCAATGACACAACATGTGACAATGTTAGAATATAGCAACCTGCCACTCATGTATATGAAGTTTGTATAGAAACAAAACAACAAAGTAGTGATACTTTTAACATCATCATCATACACAACACAACACAAGTAGCAAAGATTCACACCGAACAAATATGCCTTCTTCTTTCAACAAAGCTCATCTCCTTCCCAGTTATCCTTCTCCTTAGGCCCCGTGGGACCTTCCTCTCCGTAAAGAGCAACAGGAAACAAATCCACAATGTTCTCAACCGAGAACCTAACAACCAAAGGAAGAAGATCCATAATCTTACTAATCTCAGACCCTGAATCATACTCTATCACCGGCCCCCACTCTCTCATATACTGCAACCAACACGGCTCATCCACACCACCTTCCCTTAAATACTCAGCCGCTACAACCACATACCTCTCGCTAGACTCCACAACGTACTCGCTCTTCGCAACATCGTTCCTCACACCAATCCCAAACTTGGACGAGCCTTGTAAATACATTCCCGGGTGAGGGAAGCTAGCGTGTCCGTGCTTAGACGAGTAAACCGCAGGTTTGTTACCTTTAACAAACTCTATCTCAGACGCATCCACCCACCCTCCGCCGCTGTGCTGAGAGAAGAACATCTGCCAAAGCTCCCCGGAGAAGTTACACACTCGGAAAGTGAAATGCTCCCAGTCCCCCACGTGCTCTCCTATTCTCGTCATAGGTAAAGTGAAGAGACCAATCTTGAGCGTTGCAGGGCCGTTGAATGGGCAGAAGATCCACATTACAATGTCAGTGAACGTTCCACCGAGCGCTGGCTTCACATGGACGTAAAGCTCAGCGCTCTCGAGGTTTCCTCTTTTGAGATTGCTCTTAGCTTCTTCTTCTTCAGGGAGATCGATCCAATACTCCAGATCATTGCTTCCTCCGGAAGGTAGGTTCGACCCTGTGGAGCTGATCGGTTCGCCTTGTGGGTATAGTAAAGCTCCGTTTTTAAAGAACCATTGTACTGATGAAGGCATGTAAGTCTCTTCAGGGTGGAAGTAGACCGTTGGTCCGTAGTGTTGGATAACAGCATGGACTTGGTTGAGGTTCGGCATTGCGTGTAAGGTCGGATCAAGATTCTTTAAGCAGGCGATGTCACGGACCGTTTCATGAGATGATAGTTCGTAAGTGCAGCAGAAGAATGTCCCAACGGAGACTCCTTGTGCCCTCATCCCTCTCTCGCAAGGCTGCACGGTCCATACGCTAAAAGGGTTTGACTTCTTGGAAAGTATCATCTCAGAGGTTTCACAGCTCTCGGTGAGATCCTCTCTTACGCATCTAACCTCTTCCGTTTCAGGCTCCTTTGGCTTGTCTGTTACTATGACTCCCATTGCTTTGTAACCAGCAGGAGGGTTAGGTAGCCAGAAGTAACCACCACCATCTACACTCGAAACTAAAGTGTAACCCACAGGCTTCTTCAGGGGTGGTGGATCATCGGTTTTGGTGGGTTTGCTAGCGCGAGCGGCGAGTATATAGCCTCTCAAGGGCTTATCCGTTGGCTGGCAGTAATGACCAAGGGAGTGGAAACCTTGTGGAACTTCCTCGGCTCTGTAAAATGCTACACCTTTTGATTTTTTGTGTGAAGAATCAGAGCTCCAGAGTTTGTGGAACTTGGTGATTTTAACCACTTCTATCTCTCCTAGGTTTATTCTTCCAGTGGCAAAACCTTTACCTGCAAATAGATTGGCAACAAGAGAAAGAATGTCATTTTCAGCACCAAAGAACTAACAAACACTTATAGATAGGATTGACTTAAAGAGTACCACGAAGAGGAGCTTAGCTTTAACAACATTAAAAATGATAAAGAAAGTATCAATCATTGGCTTTCACATGTATAACCAAAGGTGAAATTTGTTTCCATCAAACGCCACTCATTCTTTTCCCTTACAAGCAATGGTGGGGACACAACTATTAGAGATACAAGACCTGGATAAACTATTATGGTACCATATCTGGACCATCTACATT
The DNA here is from genome assembly GCF_020379485.1 of Brassica napus. Classification (NCBI taxonomy): domain Eukaryota; kingdom Viridiplantae; phylum Streptophyta; class Magnoliopsida; order Brassicales; family Brassicaceae; genus Brassica; species Brassica napus. The sequence continues at coordinate 50,239,879 of NC_063444.1, read as the reverse complement.
ATCAAAACATTAAATGATGGTAGAGCCATTTTTTTATATGGTCGGACAACATAAACAAAACTAAGAAGATTATTATAGCAAAACTAAGAAGATAATGAGAGTACTATTAGACTTGGAACCAACTTGTGTATCAAGTTGTAAAAGAAAAAAAATCTTGAATCAGAGTCAAACAAAGAAGAAAGAAAAAAAGACAATGAGAACACCATGCAGAATATTCCAAAGCATCTTCCTTAGTCTACACTTTTTTTTTTTTGTCAACAGTCTACACTTTCAATAAGCCAGAGAACAATATTAAACAAAGCCACAAAAGTAGATAAGATTAAGTGACTAACCAAGGAAGGATCTATGATTAGTTAAATCTTATCTTATGTAACGCATGTAAAATAAAATAATGACTAATCAAACTCAAATGAGAGCTAATTAACAATCTTCTGGTTTTATCTTGTCTGAATCTTTTGATTCTTTTCCCCTATATTATCCAAAGTTTCACACATTTGTTAATAAGACCGAAATTTCAGCTGGAGAAAGAAAAAAGACTAAAACTTCCTAAAATTAGAACAAAAATTCAAGGCAATATAAATTGCAATTTCCAGAAAAGGAAAGTTCTTTTGGTACCTTGTGGCCAGCGAGGAAGAGGAGAGGGAAGAGAGAAGGGCTTTGGCTCGGACGGCTCCGAATCAAGCTCGGAGAATCCTCTGCTCCAGTAGAAACAGTCACACCCAAACCAAAACATCTTGTGGGGGAAATTCAAGATTTTGTCTCCGGATTCGGGAAAATTAAGAGAAACCCACCAAAACCCACGAGTTGATTTACAGTTCCCCGATTTGGGTCGAATCAGCCGATTGTTTCTCCGGGAACTCTGTTCCTGGCGTCTCTCTCTGCCCCTGTCTCTCTGTTTCTCAATTTGAGAGAAGAGAGAAGCAACAAAAGCAGAGAGCTTCTCCTTCTATGAATTGATCAACATTCAAGGTGGAGAGAGAGAGAGAGAGAGAGAGAGAGAGAGAGAGAGAGAGAGAGAGAGAGAGTGGAGTTGAAGTTATAATTGCGTAAGAAAGAAAGGTTGATGATGAAAGTTATTGGTGTGCGTTTGATGCGTTTTTTAGACGTTTCACAATTGCCCCATTATTATATAAAGTTCAGAAAAGTCCCTCTAAAGTCTAAAATAATCTTGAGGTGAAAAAAAAACAGGAAGTTTTATTCAAAATTTGATCTCATACCTTTCAAACTTGCAAATTTAACCCCATTTAACCAAATACATTACTAAAACATGAAAACAACCCTTTCTTATCTCATACAAACTAGATTAAAACTATTTGACCAAAAAAAAAAACTATTGGGAGGTTTTCAAAATATTCTAAAATGAGAATTGTATTATTAAATAATAGTAAAAAAAAAGTAAGAATGGATTCTCAAAAAGATTAAAACATTTGAGATGTCAAAAGACAAAAACACCAATGAAACACCTATTAGCTCAATTTTTTTCAATACAACGTAATATATTTGGTTTGAGCAGATTAATTGATGCCACCAAAACCTCTGTCATTTGCTCCAAATTGCTCTTATCTTCTAAGCTTTACAAATACAACACTTTTGTAGTGAACTCTACCCGAGAAAGTTTGTTTACCGTGTGAAAGTAATTTAACGTTACTCTCATGTGATGAGGGAAATCTGATCCATATGGAGGATATATAATTTTCAGAAGAATTGACTAAAGCGGATGAACAAATAAATTTTCTTGGTTGCTTAACATAGACATAATGACAAGGAAATTGAGAGAAGACTTGTTTTCCACATGCATTAGATAGATGAAGAGTGTACCCGGTTCAATTCTTGCAAAGTGTTCTTCAGATAAAGAGGTGTGCCTTATTTGAGTATGATGGTAGCATTCACTTATACTCGGAAGGAGAATACAGATTACTCTATCGACCATAAGAAGCTTCAACAGTCTTGATCATTTTCAGAATATGAACTCATCAAGTAAGTAATAGCGTGCCAATTATCCATGGCTGATTGCGAGTAGTTGCTTGGTTTCAGATTGCTTAGGTCTTCTGTTTCTCTTTAGCCAAATGGTGTAATTAATGATTATTTCAAAATTTAAACGAACTAAACATTCAATTGAAATATCAAACTTCACGGTTACCACCACATAACATTGCCACGTAAGTTGTTGCTCACATTAACAATCCACATCTACTACTATGGACTGAACAACTTAGCCAATGAAAATAGATAGTGATTCATATGGATCCAAAATCAATCTAACAAAATTATTGACCAAAATTAGTACAAACATAACAGATATCTTAAAATTTGTAAACAAAGCAGAAAAACTTGGAATATAAAAATTATGCTTACATATTTAGAAAAAGTTATATATTCATATCATAACTTATCTAATAAAAAAATTAAAATTTATTTTTATTTGTGGCTAGTTTATATATTGTATTCATTAAATTTATAAATGATATTTAATTTGAGAGCCTCAAATGCGATTCTACATAGATAAAGAGATTTACCATCAAGATTAATTTTGTGAGTTAAAATTATGATAGTGAGAAACTAATTATGTAGATTTAGATTTTATGATGATTCTAGTGTTATTCAATTAAGACATGTCAAAACTATGTTAAAATCTTGTGTTATTTGTTTATGAAAAAATAAAGAGAATTCACTAATTATATTGTATTTGCATTATTGGGCTTTTAGTAGGCTTTTACAGCCCATACTATCAAATCCAGGTAAGCCCATAATATAGTTATATAGAAAACCCTAGCTTAACAATACATAAACCTTCTCTCTTCACCACCATCATCGAGCTGCTACTCTGCAACCATGTCGAAGCGAGGTAAAAATCCCTCTCCAGCTCTTCTAGCATCATCCGTATACTGTAATGTTAGATCAAGAGCTCTTATACATATACATTAACATCTTGAGCTGTCATCTTTATCATTTTCCGACCAAATGATCCTTAGTGACTCGTCTTTAGTTTCTAGATAGCTGGTTCTGTTACTGATCTGCCATTTGTTTCATATGTTTAATAGGAAGAGGAGGAACCTCTGGTAACAAGTTCAGGATGTCACTGGGTCTTCCAGTGGCAGCCACTGTGAACTGTGCTGACAACACTGGAGCCAAGAACCTTTACATCATCTCCGTTAAAGGTATCAAGGGTCGTCTTAACCGTTTGCCGTCTGCATGTGTTGGTGACATGGTTATGGCTACTGTGAAGAAAGGTAAACCTGATCTACGTAAGAAGGTTCTGCCAGCTGTCATTGTTAGGCAGAGGAAGCCTTGGCGCCGAAAGGACGGTGTCTTCATGTACTTCGAGGGTCAGCATCTCTATCATCATCTCTTATGTTTATCTTATCTATTAAGGCTAAGAGTTTCATCAGAATAGGTGATTTTTGTAGATAATGCTGGTGTCATTGTCAATCCCAAGGGTGAAATGAAAGGTAAGCAATTCATCCAGTAGTGTTACAATAAACACGAAGTTAACTAGTGACATTAGTTTAATGAAGTCTCTTTGTTTTTTTTTTGTGTGTGTGTGTGATATATATATATATATATAGGATCTGCTATCACTGGACCAATCGGGAAGGAGTGTGCTGACCTGTGGCCAAGGATCGCAAGTGCTGCAAATGCTATCGTTTAAGATCTCTCAGTTTGTGTTTGTTGAACGTTTATCTCCTCTGTTGAGGATACTTTGTTTTTGTGCTAGACTTATAGTTCCGGTTTGTTACTTAATTATAGTTTGGTTTGACCTTTAATTTTGCAAGTGTGCTTATCTAATTTAACAAAATATATGGACATGTTCTTCCTCTGGTCTAGTTCGGTCAAACTTGATACATTTAGCTACTAGAGATTCAAAAAGTAATGCGAATGTAAATTATGATTTGGAACGTAATTTTTCCTGTAAAACACTAGTTAGCTGCCAACCGGAAAATTAGAGCTTTGATTCTTTTGAAATCTCAATTTTACTTGGTTTCTATAACGTTACAGTAAAGAGATACCGACTACCTTCGGTCCAAAGGCTAAAAAAACTTCTAAAGCTCTATATGTAATATGATTGGCGCCCAAGAAACTGAGTTGGGTTTTGCTCTAACTGGGTCTAAGAAACGTGTTCGTTGCTCTTCTGTTTGTTTACTTTTATGTGAAACTCACACCAGATAAATTGATGATTTTCAAATGCGAGTATGGTTTGGTCACGGTTAAAGCTCTAGAAGAACAAGAGATGAAGGAAAAGCGAAATTCAATAACCTATTAGTTTAGAAACTAAATTCATGTCTTAAAAGTTGTGAAATAGTACATAAGAAGCTAATAGTAAATATACATGAAAAGAGACTAGGACTCAAAGCGCTATATCCCAGCCCGCCATAGTAGAAGAGCATCATCAATTCTGCTTTCTGAACCTTCATCAAACTGTAGCACATGGTGTTGTGTGTGTGCAACAGAAAATTTCAACCAGTAGAAGACGGAAGATATAATCAATGATGCGAAGGTTATGGAGGAAGCTCGATTTACCGAAGTCTTCTACAAAATTGATACTCAATGCTGGAGTATATTGGTTGTATTTGTGAATATTTTTCAAATTGGCAAACTAACATTTTTTCCGTTTTAGGATAAATAAGAAGCAATAAATAGTCCAACAAGTTGTGTGAGATGAAATTTGCATTTTATTTTAAAGTTTTCACATAAAACATAGCTTCAACTGCATATCACTTAATTTAGTAACTTACTTAATTTCCTTTATACATTTCTTTCTCCAGTGTTTTTAGAAGATTACACTCTAAAGCAACCAAAAATATTTTTGAATATTTTCCTTATATTTTTCTTATATTTTATTTATAATTTGTTTTTTAACTAAATTCCTATAATGATCAACCGGACTGTCAGCTAGATGGATACACAATCGGAAGGGCAATACCCGACAAGTGATTGACCAATACATAACTATTGTGACAAAGATATGGCTAGAATCATCATCATCATGTGGTACGTTAATATGTTGAAAGTCTCTCTTTTTTTTTTTGATCAACTAATATGTTGAAAGCCATTTGGCAAAAAAATACAAAGAGCGATAACTGATTGAGCTTTTTGGGGGTTTGAAAATAACACACAGATTGTGTTATACTGTTATATGAAAATAAAGAGCTGGAGAGAATGGTAATGCATCGAGTATCATCAAGGGTTTATAGAGAGACTGCATTTACGAACATAATATTTTCGTATAATCGACTCGAACTATTGTGTGACTACTTTTTTTAATGGAAATATGTTTTTGCAAAATAAATATACCAGTAGAGACCTAAAAAAAGAACTACACTAGATACCTTTGTAACAAAACTTAAAAAACTAACAAAACATAGCAAAATCCACATATGGATCACATAAACTAAAAATTAGTATGAGTTTTGACGTGATATATATTTCATTGTAAAAATGCAAAAAATGTAAATTCTAAGAATATTTAGATATTTATGAAAAAACAACTTTAACATTGCAATACAATATTATTCGATTACTAATATACAAAATGACACAATAGTTATGTATATAAGCTTTTGACTACTTTGTCAAAAATAATATAAATGTCGACTAATAATAATTTGTTTAAAATTATTATATTCACAAAAGCATGTTCCTGACTGATAGGGAATGTGGACAGATTTTATAGACTAAAGTTTTATATGAAATCAATGAGTTACTTTGATATATAAAACTAAATAATATACCATCCAGTTGACCAAAGGCTGGCTGTTATGATAATGGTCTGGGTTAACCTAAAAATTAGAATAAATTTATTTTAATCATAAGAAAAAAAAGTCTTTGATTCTTATGATATATTGATGTCAAAAGAAAACAAACAAATAGTTGATTTGATTGAATTATATGTTTTAGTTTTGAGCGAACTATGTATCGATGAATTATGATAAATACAAAAGGAGAAACGAGTGAGAATATCTCCCATCCTACCTTTACTGTGTTTAGGACCGATCCGTTGTACAGTCCGGCGACTAGCCAGATCTGAGAAAGACTAAATTCGCCTGATTCTAGCCCAACTATGATCCCAAATGTTTGTGGTAGCATGTGCTCCATATATAACTTTGGGGGTATTTGTGATGGTTTAATACAGTTAATCAGCAAAACTAAATTGTATATTTAAAGATTTCATTTGTAGTTTGTTTTTAAATAGTTACATCATGTCCTTCCTTGGCAGCATAATAGGGGATTCCCTTGCGAGTACGTCGGGCGTCAGTCACATGCTTTTTTTGCCCGAGGTGTTTGTCCCTGGGTCTGCTCCATCTCGTGGGTACTGTTTGGTCAGGACATACGTTCCATTTTGATTCCACATCTGCCGCATTTTTTTCCCTTTCATTTTAATTATCATGCTCCATTTGACGTCTGTGCTTTCTGATTTATAACAACAACAAAATATTAGATCAAAGAAAATAGAAAATTGGATAAACAAAATATTCGATCACTGAGAATAGAAAATTTGATTCTCTTATCAGAAATGAATTCCATAATCCCCTTTAAAATAAACAATTCGAGAAAAAGAAGATTAATTAACTTGAAAAATATGATTTTTGAGCAGGGGATTATTGAAAGCGGGCTGGTCGTCTATCTCGCTGCAATCTATTATATCCCCCAGAACTCTTCCAAATTAAATTAAGTAAATAAAAGGTCGATACCAATAGCAATTGAAATACAGAAAAATACTAAAAGTTTTCTAAGAGAATATATGAATTTTGTGTTTTAAAATAAAATAAATAACTTTTGGGAACCTTGATTGTTAATAGAGGATGTAAAATTTCAAGAAATTTGATGTAAAAATAACTAATGAATATTTAGTAATAGAAAATACTTGTGAAATTATATATGTAATTATCATATTAGCTTTTCCAACACATATTATGCATCTTCTTCGATCTCTTCTTATTTTTTTATTTATCATTTCGTTATTTTTATTAAACTTTTGCTAATGTATTCCTAATTTTTTACATGTGTTTTGCCAACTATTTACTTCTCTCTCTAAGTAGTAATACAATCAATGAATCAAAAAATCCATCTTATATTTTTTTAATCATAACATTACCTTATTTACTATATTATTTGATTTAAATAAAATATATATTGTAAATCAAAGTTCTCACATGATCTGTTTAGTAGGGGTTATAGTTGTTGTATTTTTAATGGATTTGAAAATCTGAACTAAATCTAGTGTTATTGGTTCTGTGATTTTCAAATCTGTATTAAAATTAAGTGTTATTGGTTTAATGATTCATAAATTCTATATTAAATCAAGTGTTATTCAATCGTACGGATTTACTATTATATTTGATTTTATAATAGATTTGAATAGATTTGTTTAGATTTTTTAGTTAAAAATACAAAGACTCAAATCCGAGAGAAAAATTCCGGATTTGCATATTTTACTTGGATTTATAAATATTATATGGATTTCTAAATCAATCAAAATATATAAACCAATAACACCTAATTATTTATACAACATATTTATGGACATTATAATAGATTAATAATTATAATAGATACTAATATATTATTATATGAATATGAAATCATTATACTGATTTCTATAAATGGTTTTCTATTCACTATTTTATGTAGCATATAAGGATTAAAGAACAGATCAAATTTTGTATAATTTTTTGAATTAGTTATCATAAAGTGCATGTCAAAAAAAAAAAGTTATCATAAAGTACTATTTACAATATCAATTAAGTTTATTTGGCAATTGATAATAAGTTAATTTTTTGAATTAGTTACACGAATTAGTTTCAAATGTCCTAGGCCCATAGCCGAAACATCTATAGGTAACTACGATTTAATTCTCATGGCTGGACACAAGTGACAATTTTCGAAGTTTCTACTGATGAGTGACCACATTACAGAGATACACACATGAATACGTGACGCAAACAAGTAACACGTTCTCGTATCCTTATTAATTTTAACCGTTCGATTGATTGTTAAATAGTGAACACATGAGATGGTACGTTTTGTTAAGGCACAAGACCAAACCCAAAACAATACCAGCAAGCCCAATACTTTGTTGTAAACCCAGTGCCGGCCCTGACCTAAAGCTGGTAAAGCTAGGGTTTTAAGCGCCAAATTATAATAAGAATTTAAGGGCATCATTTTTACAAGTGTTTAGGGTTCTCTTTACAAGTGTTTCCTATAACTATTAATGTTTATATACTTATCTTGTCTCGTAACCTTTCAGTTCGTTGTTTGCAAGTTCAAATCAAAATTCAGAAATTCAAATATAATTACAGACTTACAGTCTAACTAGTATATTTTTGTATCATTCGACTAAAAATATATTTTCATGTTGCTTGAACAAGTTCGAATTAAGCAATAAGTTTCCGATACATCTCACGTGGATACTCGATTAAAGACTACTTTCGATTTGAGCCGTATTTGTTTTTATCACTAGCTAGTGCAACATGTAATATGAACGATTCAACCATATACGATTCCGAAAACGCAATTACCAAAAGTATTTTGAATAAATGAAATATTGATCCAATCACTTATTACAAGACAACGCAACTATATGCTGCTTGTTTCAACAAAATAACAACCGTTTGTTGTTACCAATGCAACTCAGATTCTCACCGTTGAGGCTGCTCTTAGAAGCCAAATCATTTTTACCAATGCAACTATGCAAGTTTCATATTCGGATTTTTTTTCCTACCATTTTTATTTTGTTGATTTTAAACTACAAATTCTGAAAAGTCTTCAAAACAAATATGGTCAAGAATCCAAAACTGTAGTCGTATTAACTTTTTCGCTGGCAAGTACTATATATATTTATGAGTTATGACTGACTCTCAGTAAACAAACGTGCAAGACTTTAAATATAAAAAGTTGACAAAAAAAAAAAAAAAATATATATATATATATATATATATATATATATAAACATGGCCCCTCCCAAATAGAGCAAATCCACAGGTTTGCCAAATAAAGCAAAAGCAGTTTCCAACAAAAGATAATGCTATTTTTCTTACAGCTATGAAACCTACCTCGTACGGACGTATAAACTGCATGTCTCCAGACTTTCGAAGTGGTTATTGCAATAGCCTTAGCCGAAACATCAAGGTAACTAGTCTATACGATTTCAACTCTCATGGCTCGACAGAACTGACTATTCTAATTCTGCAAAGCTTTTACTGATGAGGGACCATGTACCAGAGGTACACACGTGAATACGTGACGCAAACAGGTAACACGCTCTCGTATCCTTATTTATCTTTAATCGTTTGATTGACACATGATACTGTACGTGATTAATTAGTAATTCATTCAATTTATATATATATATATATATATCTTGCCTCGTGACTTTTCAGCTCGTTGTTGCCATTATTTGCAAGTTCAAATCTGCTGAATTCAGAAATTCAAATATAATTACAGACTTACTCTGACTAATATATTTTCATATTTTGACGAAAAATCTATAATCATATATTGCTTGAGAGTTCGAATTAAGCAATTATTTTCCGATACATCTCACTTGGATACTCGGTTAAAGCCTGTCAAATTGAGCCGTATTTGTTTTCATCACTAGCTAGTGCAATGCAATATGAGCGACTCAAACATATAAGACTCCAAAAACGCAATTACTAAAAACTATTTTGAATAAATGAAATATTGATCCAGTGGTCACTTGTTAGTTGTTACAGGACAAAGCCTTTTTTTTGTCACGATTACAAACAAAACCCTAGAACAACCATTGACGCTTGTTTCAACAAAATAACAACCGCTTTGTTGTTTTAAATGAGCTGCGCCACAATAGCGGCAGTAACACGAATTATTTGAATACATCATTCATGGTAAAGTGTCAAATCCAGATTCGGCTAATAAGAAATGTGTGTCACAAGATTAGCTGTCATCAATAATTGACAATATGACCTTATTTTGTCCTTTTGTAATAATAGCTAGATAGGTTTAGAGTTACCTTTAAAAACTTGTATATTGTGTAACGTTTTCAACTATAATGCTTTGTCAATCCAATTCGTATTCAAGTACTGTATATCCGCATCAAAATTTTAGCACAGGTTCATACGCTAATGAGTGTACATATATGTCTATATCATAACTGTAACTATGATGTAGATGTCGATAATTTTATGAATGATAGTGTTAGGGTTCAATTTGTACTGATATGTATCGCTTATACTTATGAATTTTCTTCATCTTCAATCTTCATGAATCGTTGGTCTTATTTACCTTTGTTATATGGTATTTACATATGTACTCACCGTCAACTTTCTGTGCATTTATTCCGTGTCATAGTATACGTTTTATTAACGACAAAACTTGTTACATTATGTAATTTAATTACTATCACTGACAGGATAAAATATTTATTCGTCATCTGATATCAGTTAGTTAAATAATGTTCGAGAATCGATTTTATAAAACGTTGATGTTTTATCTTGAATGATTGTGATTTACAGAAGAGGTTAAGATACTCATAATCTATATATATATATAAGACCAATTATTAAAAAGACAAAACACTAGTTCAAGAAACAATAGCGGTGGATGGAGTAAAGTAGGGATATTACATTACACAAATACAAGGGAATGGTACGTATAAATAGATAGATACGAACGTACATTTATCGAAGTTGTACAATATCATCTAGTTGACCGTGGTAATTAATTATAATTAGACATAATAGACTGACCATGCTGATGCTGTTGTGGCTGCGGCTGTAGAGGCGGCTGAGAACTCGATTGAGTTATTTGCTTGTTATTGACCGTCTTCCTCTTCTTCTTGTAGCTAACGCCACGAGATTTAGCCTGGAACTCTCTAACCTCCCTGAGAAAAATCCTGACTGAACGTGAGCCAAAAGGGCTAGTCTCTGGAACTCCACCGTTCTCCTCGTAGGCGGCACGGAGACGACCGATAAGGGCGTCAAGTGAACCCCAAGCTTGCCGGAGAGGACAAGGACAAGGAGCCGGAGGATTTAGGAGGCCAAAGAAAGAGCAGTTTTGGTGGTGGACTTTGGTTTTTCCGAACTGGTCAAGGTAACGCAGAAACTCTAGGACGTGTTCGCCGCTGCAAGACGGTGGCGAGAGCGGTGGACGATGGTTTCTAAGGTATTGGCAGAAAGTGTTCCAATCACGGCGTTTCTGGTTCTCGTAGCGGCTAGAGGATGGTGGAGAAGAAGAAGAAGAAGAAGGCTGTGTTGTGAGAGTGGTATTAGGGTTCTTGATATTGTGCTCTTGAGAGATCAGATCCATAACTTAAAAAAGATATGATCCAAAGTAGGGTTGGAGAGATTAGGGTTCTTTTTCTTGATTTTGAAAGCTTTAGGCCAGAAGAAATTAGGCTTTTAGTACCTCATAAAATGAAAAAATTAGGTTTAGTCTTGAGACTTAGAAGTGGATGGATGTAACTTCTTGGCTCATTAATTACAAGAAGAGATAGATAGAGGACTTAAATACTTCCTGGTACTATTGAGGTAGGTGCTACAAAAAAAAGATGGATTTGGTGATGGTGTTGTGCAGAAATAGTGAGACAAAGTGGAAAAACCTGCAAAAAAAGGAAGAGAGAGACCTTTGAAGCTGAGAGATATAAGTGGAAGAGATCAAAGTTGAATTTCTTTCCTTTTCTTAATTTTTGTTATTGTCTTTTTGTGTTTTTCTTCTTTTCTTTTATAGAGAGAGTAGATGGATAGCAAAATGCATTGACAGTTGCTCACATATATAGCTGCAAAAACATTATAAGCTCACTTATAGCGTGAGAGAGAAAGAGATATAAGTCGCCAGACTAATCATCAATAATCACAAGTTTCCATTTAAGACACAACACAGGAAGATAAATAGCAGAAGAGGACTTATTGTTATACATACATAGTGTATAAAAAGATAACTCTATATAGGTAAAAGAGATAGATGGTGAGTACTGGGTCAACTGGAGAAACGAGACGCAAATGTTTTCGTGATTTTCAATAACTTTATTTTGTTAATACTGTAGTTGATTCCGGACGAAAGTTCACAAGTCGAATAATTGTGTATATTGCTTAACTAACTTTTTTGTTTGAATTGGCATGCTATTATACTAGAACACTAGATTCTAACCCGCCCTTTGGGCGGGTATATTTTTCGTTTTAATTTTTTTCCGAAAAACTTAATTTTTATATATATAAACACAAAAACTTGAAAGAATCGATTCGTACCAGAATAGATATCAGAATACCTATGTTTAATTTCAATGTGTAGTAATAGCTAATAGTTATATATAATTGTCAATGGAAATATCTTTTTTTTGAATATCCAAAATCACAAATAAATTAAAATATTCTTAAAGTTATTAAATATATAAATCAGTGCATATAACCATTTAAAATATATATATATATCAAACATATTTGACAATATATAGGTCGTTCATTAAAACCCATTAAAATTGAATAACACTGGGCTTTTTTAATTGCACATATGGATGAATTATATGGAACATGTCATATATGATCATATTCTTTATAAAGTATATTAACATATTTTTTTGGCGAAACATGCTACAGGGATTATAGTCGAACATGTCATCATTTTTGTTACATACTCAAATATATTATATAAACATAGATTTTAATTGGTTAAGATAAGAGTAGTGGATCCCTAAAATATAGGAATAAAAGAAGTGGTTTCGATTTGGCTCAAAAAAGGAGAGGTTATGATATATAAGGTTTGGTATTACTTTTGTATTTTGTAGAATAAAGCAGTTATTTTAAAAGTAATTTCAGTTGGACTACACATATATCAATAGGTCATGCTGCTGTTTTAATAGAATAGATATACTTTAGTAGTTTATCACAACTAATAATTATTTATTTATATTACTCATATTCATTTGCATGTTTCATTTAAATTACTGTTTTTGATTGGTAATGTGATTGTACACACGTGATTCAGGTCAAAAAGTATGTACAAATCTAACTTATTGTTGTTTACTTTTTCCTTACAAATTCTTAGAAAAACGACTGGCTTAATAACTTATTTGCTCACTCATGAAACCATGATTACTATTTAAGATGTGAAGTTTTATTCTTGTTTCGGCATATACGTTTTGATTGATATATAGATGATCAACTTCATTCATTTAAAAAAAATCTGCCAAAACATCATTGAACTACTTGACTAATAAATTAAAATCGTATTTTGGTAGATAATCCTCAACCAAAAGAAGCAAGCTACAAATATAACTATTTTTAAAGTGTTAATGAATTGTAAAACGTTTTTGCAATCTGTTTATACCAAAGCTATTGAAATCGAAGAATGTACCCGTACTTCTGAAGATGACATATCAAAAGTATCAATTGATGATTCGGTTACTTGATTGAATTTGACAATAAATTTCTATTTTAACTGAAGTACCATAAGAAAAATTCAGACTACATATGTATTTTTCCTATATATAGTATAGTATAGATGATGATTTTGAGAGATCATGGTGTTAATTAGGTCGAAAGTTTGAGATATCATGCGTGATAACGAAGGTTATGGTCGGCCCATTGTAGATTAAAATGATTTTTCTTGTTGGGCCTATTTAGGAAGTCTTCAGATCTATTGGGCTAACTGTATCATAGGTCCCGTTTTCAGGTTAAATATGTTTGGTTTACAAAATGCTGTATTTAAATTAGCATAATTGGATACAAAAACTTATAATTCGAGTTAATACCTAGTGGCTAGTAGTCACCGAAACATTTTTCAAATTTTGAAGAAAACGAATCCTTCACCGTTTTTTTTTTCCATTTAAATTACCACTAGTCATTACATAGCATATCTGTTCAGTAAAAGTCATTACAGCAGCACTTGTTTAAGAGATTTAACGATGATATGTTAACGTCAATATCCTCCACTAGAAGAGAAGAAATATCAAGTGGCCCCAAAAGATCTAGATCGAATATGCGAACTTTTTAACCAATCCGGTTTACATCCGGTTAAACATCGGTTAACATCTCAACAATTCTTGAGATAAGGCAAATTCTACCAATCTTCTTCTTCACACTCTGCTAACAACCTCTCACTCACACACACCATGGTTTCTCTCACAGCAACCATCCTCAAATCCTCACTCTTCACACAATCCACAACCCATGGGTTCCCCACCAACCCGATAACCCGACCCGTTAACCCAGCACCACATACTCTAACCGTCACCGCCAACGTCTCCCGCAAACCGCAAAACATGATCCCCAAAAACCCGCCGGCGCGCCAAAACCTCTACCAACCCTTCCGCCCTCCCTCCTCCCCCGTCCCGCCGCAATTCCGCTCCCTCGACTCCGCCGGAAAAATCGAAATCCTCGCCGGCCGCTTAGCCCTATGGTTCGAGTACGCCCCCCTCATCTCCTCCCTCTACGCCGAAGGCCTCACCCCTCCGAACATCGAGGAGCTCACCGGAATCTCCAGCATCGAGCAGAACCGCCTCATCGTCGGCACCAAGGTCCGCGACTCGATCGCTCAGTCCCTCCACGAACCGGAGCTCATCGCGGCCTTCGACACCGGCGGCGCGGAGCTTCTCTACGAGATCCGCCTCCTCAGCACCACGCAGCGCGTCGCCGCCGCGACTTACATCATAGATCGGAGCTTCGACTCGAAAAAGGCTCAGGACCTCGCGCGTGCGATTAAGGATTACCCTAGCCGCCGCGGAGACGTCGGCTGGGTGGATTTCGATTACAATCTCCCCGGAGATTGCCTCGCGTTCTTGTATTATAGGCAGAGCAGAGAGAACAAGAATCCATCGGAGCAGAGGACGTCGATGCTCCAGCTGGCGTTGGACGCGGCTGAGTCAGAGAAGGCGAAGAAGAAGCTGGAGAAAGAGTTGCACGGAGGTATATTTAATTTCTGGTTAAAATCGTAACAAACTATTAAACCGCGTAACAGAATATTAAACCGGTCGGTTTACTAAATAGGAGGGGAGGAAGAGGAGGAGAAGGTGAAGGTGGAGGAAGTTAAAGCCGTTACGATTCCTGTAGTGAGGCTTAAGTTCGGTGAGGTGGCAGGAGCGAGCTCTGTTGTTGTTTTACCTGTCTGTAAAGCGGAGGAAGGTGAGAGGAACGTTGTGGAAGCTCCGAGGGAGATTAATGCGGGAGGGGAGTTTAAGGTTGTTGAGGCGGAGAGAGGGTGGAAGAGATGGGTGGTTCTTCCGTCGTGGAAGCCCGTGGCGGCGATCGGGAGAGGCGGTGTTGCGGTTTCTTTTAGGGATGATAGGAAGGTGCTGCCTGACGGAAAGGAGGAGCCGTTGCTTGTGGTGGTGGATAGGGAGAGGAGTGCGGTGGAGGCTGATGATGGGTACTATCTTGTGGCGGGTGAGAGTGGGCTGAAGCTGAAGAAAGGATCGGTGTTGAAGGAAGGGAGTGTTGGGGAGAGTTTGGGGATGGTTCTTTTGGTGGTGAGGCCGCCGAGAGAAGATGATGATGATTGGCAGACGAGTCATGAGAACTGGGAGTGAGTGTGTAGAATCAATACCCCCATGTTCTGTAATAGAATCATTTTGAGGCATGATCATGTATAATTTTTGGATAAAGGTTGAAAGTTTTTGTTTTAAGACACAATGAGAAGAGACAGCAAAGATTTTCTCGTTAATTTTGGTGAATGTTTATTAACCAATGTCTATAATAGTTTGGGACCTGAAAATGATTTCAATCATTTCACACGTTCTTGACAGAGATCAAACAAAGAAGAACTCGGTGAAGCAATTAGCGTCAAGTATGGAACTCAGACCTTCTGCATGACAGATATTAATAGGCACCTAGCAATATTACTTTAATCTGTTCAAAGCTCCAGTAGTTTAAAAAACAACCGGCCATAATAGATATCAGACACCATTGATGATGTAATTTTAACACGAGTCTAGAATCTAGATTAATGCCGAAAATTAGATTCACAGGAAGTTGCAGGGAGCGTATCACTGCTTAATCTTCACCTTGAAAATGTTATTATCATGTTTGTGCAAACGCATTCATATGTCTATATATATATAGATAGATATGCATGTGTATGATTTTAGATATATGCATAGAGAAAGTGATTTCATTGATTGACTACTTTTGAGGGAAATGAGCTGAAGCTACAAACTTTCATACTATGTATTAACGGAGCGTATTTTGAGACACTCAACGTAGGAGGCAGCGAGCACTTTGCCATTTCAGCTGCATAGAGAGAACACAAATTAGTAAAATTACATCCATACTACTTTCTTACACAACTTACTTTTTAAAGATTAATTACATCAAAAAGAATAATAATCTTTAAGGTAATATATATAAGTGCAGTGACAATCTTTCATTTTTATACATTATCTAAAAAAAGTAAACATTTCCCCGAAGAGAGAAAGTGAAAAGTCCCAGTAACCACGCGCCATGTTTATCTAAGTTAGCAGCGGATTCGAATTCGGATCTCTTACGGATTCACGGAACGCTTTGTACCACCCGATCATAAACGCATGGTTACTGTTCTTATTGTTAAGAACCACTAAATATATTGTTTCCCCAATGGGAGTGGGAAAATGCTGGTTTATACATTATCTATACATTATTAATAGTTAATCACTGAAATATGTTAATTGTGAAAGAGATAAGACTTTTGAAAATTCGTAAAGATTGTTATATACTTTATTTTGTGTTATGTTGTCCCAAGGTGTTCAGCTACCCATTGTTTTTTTCTCAACCTCAATTATCAATTAATAATGTGTAGCTATGTTTGTATAAACTATAAACTAATGTTTTAGTTGAGAGTTGTTTTTTTTTTTTTTAGAGTTGTTGAGTAGAAGAAAAAGATGAACAATGGAAAAACTAAATGAAGTAATAAATTACAAGACGATTAATATTTAGGCAATGGATAATATGATAACGAGGGGTGGCTCGAACTTGAAAGAAAGGTGTATTGGTTACTTTTGCCATGATGAGTCGTGGAAATATAGTTACATTACTATTTACTAATTTGGCTACAACTAGTAACATTCAGTTATTCTGCTCGGATTAATTTAAAATAAGTTGCATACGTGTATGCTTTATAATATACTATGATCTGCCAATTACTGTGTTAATTTGTTATTATTTTAGTGAGTTGAACAAGTACTTGTTCTTATAGAATTATCTACAATAAATATGACAAAAACTTAATATTCTATTCAAGTATTTGATAAAAGCATTTTTCAAAAAAAAAAATATTTGATAAAAGCTATGCAAATGCCAAATTCTATGTTATTCCCTCTTGAATTTTGAAAGGATCTTTTTTTTATCAAAAACAAATTGTCATCGATGTCAAAAAAAAAAAAAAAAAACAAATTGTCATATTATCGTTATTTAATAAACCATGTATATAAACGCATATTAATTGTACATTCACCCAGTGTAGTTTTTAATTCAATCTCTTTATTTATCCAATTTTTTTTAAAAAATGTATGGCAAGAGCATCCTATTATTCTTTTTTTAAACAGTATCCTATTATTCAATAGTAGCAAATTGATCATAAATCTCTTGTATGTCATTGTTTAGATATTCGGCGAGGTGGTTTGATAAAATATTCATATTCTCTTCTTACCAAAAAGAATGAAGTTCAAAGAAAACACTACTCATTTTTTTTTGTCAACCTAAACACTACTCATTTTAATCCAATAAATACAGCGTAGATATTATATTATTTTGTTTTTATATTCAAGAAAACCTTATGATTCAACTTTCGAAATAAAAATATTGTAATGGGAAAACGATCGTGCGCTCCATTTGTTGAACCTCGGCGCTCGACCCCACACATCAATTATAACGCTAACTAAATTTTTTTATATAAAATGATAGGTTTAAAGAAAATTATCTTAGAGTGTGACTGGCATTACAAAAAAGTAAAAACAGAGCCCGGAATAAATTTTTTATTTCACTTAACCAAGAGAAATACATTACTGTATTTTTACTCCACTTTTTTCTTTGGGCTAAACAAATAGTTGTCCTGATTAAACAAAAATAGTGTAAATCATCACCTGAATAGTTTGTACTCCAATTTATTATCATCCATTGTGTCATCTAATCACACTCTTGACCAACCAAATATTGATGCCAGAATAAGAATACGGTGGTAACTTATTAAAAAGTATATGTTTAACGATTTTCTATGGACTATGGTTTAAGTTTTTTTTTTCCTTCTAAATTTAATTTTTTATATTCATGAGAACTCTAGTAATGTTAAGTAGTTCATTTAATGATTATACAAAATTGGCCATACGCATTATTATGACAAAATCTCTGTCAAAGTGTAAGTTAAAACAATCTTCTTACCAAAAAAACGTTAAAAATCTCGATCGTAATAAAACCTAGAATACATATTCTAATCCTATTTGTAATAAGACTTTTGTAATATATATATATATATATATATATATATGTATTATATTAGTTAATATCTACATATGCCTCCACTTGTTATATAAGTTAGCTTACATTACATCTTTTCTCTTTCTTGCTTATAGCATCATTCTTTGTCGTGTTCTTTTATTTAACCTTTCTTTGTCTTGTGTTTCCTCACAACACTTTGTAAAAGTGTTTTAAAATCAAGATCTGAAAATCTTATCTCCTCTATTAGAATTTGCTAATCTTCTCGTTCTAAACAATCACTTATATTTCTATAGGGCTTCACTTTTGGAATATATAATCAGATACAATCTATTTAGGGTTTTAATGGCGAATCCATGGTGGACAGGACAAGTGAATCTCTCCGGCCTCGAAACGACGCCGCCGAGTTCCTCTCAGTTAAAGACACCAGATCTCCACATCTCCATGAATATGGCCATGGACTCAGCCTCAGGTCATAACAACCACCATCATCATCACCAAGAAGTCAACACCAACAACAACAACGAAGACGATAGAGACAACTTGAGCGGCGACGACCACGAGCCACGTGAAGGAGCCGTGGAAGCTCCCACGCGCCGACCACGTGGACGTCCTGCTGGTTCCAAGAACAAACCAAAGCCACCAATCTTTGTCACGCGTGACTCTCCAAACGCTCTCAAGAGCCATGTCATGGAGATCGCTAGTGGGACTGACGTCATCGAAACCCTAGCTACTTTCGCTAGGCGGCGCCAACGTGGCATCTGCATCTTGAGCGGTAACGGCACGGTGGCTAACGTCACACTCCGTCAACCATCAGTGGCTCCCGTTGCAGCTGCCCCTGGTGGTGCGGCTGTATTGGCGTTACAAGGGAGGTTTGAGATTCTTTCTCTAACCGGTTCTTTCTTACCTGGACCGGCTCCACCTGGATCCACTGGTTTAACTATTTACTTAGCTGGTGGTCAAGGTCAGGTTGTTGGAGGAAGCGTGGTGGGGCCATTGATGGCTGCTGGTCCGGTGATGCTAATCGCTGCCACGTTTTCTAATGCGACTTATGAGAGATTACCTTTGGATGAGGAAGAAGCGGCTGAAAGAGGTGGCGGTGGAAGCGACGGAGGAGTGGTTCCAGGGCAGCTCGGTGGCGTAGGTTCCCCGCTGAGTAGTGGTGGCGGTGGAGGCCATGGGAACCAAGGACTTCCCGCGTATAATATGCCCGGAAATCTTGCTTCTAATGGCGGTGGAGGAGGACAGATGAGCGGCCAAGAAGCTTACGGTTGGGCTCAAGCTAGGTCAGGATTTTAACGTTAAGATGGCTTTTTATTTACAGCAGTTAACAATAAAGAATTACGTTGATGTCTATTATGATAATGATGATGAAAACTAGTTGCTACCAGTGAGCTATATAGTGTGTGGGTACATTATATTATGTTCTCTTGACTATATTATTATATGCTAAATTTCACTTACTTGTGTGTGGTTTATGATCTTTTATTATGTGCTAAATTTCTCTTTGTTGGATTCTTCATTTGTTTTTATAATTAAGTTATGTGTGCATATATGTATGTGACTGGTCCTGATTGAATCGTTAAGGTTGGTCATGTTTTCCATGTATATGAATATATGCCATATATAATTGGTTTTATATATTTTGTATGTTTGCATGCATTTATTAGACCCCTGATTGGCAATTGCCTTACACTCACCAAGTCTCATTAAATATAAGTTGGTTTAATTTTGCTACAAATTATGTAAGAAAATGTAAGAAAATATTGATTTACATGTAACCCAATACTTCAAAAATGCATATATATATCTCAGCCTTCTGACAAAACATCGGATTATAACCCGATTAAGAGCAACACGAACACGTAAAAGAACTGTTTAAGCTATGCACATCAGCATACATTATATCATACAAAAGAAAAAGAATTGCCCAGAAAGATCAATGAACTCCGGTTCCAGGAGTTTAGTTCGACTCCAAATATTCACAAACAATTTGTTTTATTATTTTCGGTTATGATATTTTGGTCTAGTGATTTATTTGATGGTAAACTCACACAAAACTACCATTTCCGAAGAATATGTTCACATCATGATAAGTCGGATGATAGAGTGAAGTGATCAAATGAAATTAACAAAAAAAAATACTTTTAGAATAAACATGCATAAATTAGATTAGTATCAGATCATCTCTTGAACAATCTAGGGTTTCAATTTCGATTGTAACCTAACCTTCATTATTCAGTTAATTATGGTTACAATTTTAATTTTAAAAAAATTAGTATGTTCGCTTAGCATGCAGTCATCATTAAAATATACTCTAGTGGAAAAGATGATGTATCCAACAAAAGTAATCTATAAATGCTATTACCGCAAGCTATATATTAATAGGTTATTTCAAATGAAATGACATTTGACAATAAAATGTTCTAATAAAATATAAATGCATGTGTTATTTGAAAGTTCAAATCACCTGGACTGAAACTCAAACTTATAATTAATGGCTTTGTGAATCTACAGCGGTCTAATATATATATACAAAGAAGCGGTAGTCAACCACAACTAATATAACTAAATCAGTCGACTCAAAAACTAATTTTGTTTAAAAAAAAAACTAATTTAGTTATAATATATATATTTTTATGGTACACACCAGGTTCAATGCAACTTATTATACCACGGGAATAAAAAAAGGTCCAATGCAACTATGATACCAATTTTTAATACATGTGTGTGTGTGCCTGTATTAATAATCCCCCTTGCTATCTGTCAGCTTATAAGTGTCGTCATTTAACCAAGTTTTTAGGCTTTCTTGACCATCTTTTAATTAAAAATCATAGACAAAGTATGAGAATACAGGAGCTTATTCACATGGTACCACATGCGTTCCTCTTGCAAAACGCAAATCCTATGGACCTGTCTATTATATATATTCATATCCGTACTTTCTTGAGCAGAAATGCATTACACTAAAATGATTAACTAAAGTGCTTTAGAATTTAAAAATATTTACATTAGTGTAGCCATTTATTAAGATCCAAGTATAGCGATTTATCTAGAACTCAAGATCCAAGTAAAACAGTGTAAACATAAGATAAGAAAGACTATCTGTGATTTCCTTATTTTAGCATATACGGATCCTCAGCTCTCTTTTTTTTGGTCATCTGACTAAATTAAGAGAAAATACAAGTTCACAACAAATCCTAACGACCCATATATAAACAGGTGAACACATATATATACCACCATCTCTGGCTCTTATAGTTTATATACCAAAACTATTATTTTATATTAAGATGTAACAACTTTCACATAAAAGTAATGAAAGTTCAGGTATAAAGCCGTATTCATATTTAAGTCCAACAAAGTTAACAGTTTTTTTTTTCTAAAATGAGTGAGTCACCGCATTTCGATAAGTAAGTTACACATTGGGCTAATTGGTTGAGTAGCCACAAAAAAAAAAAAAGTCAAGAGAATGGACAAGATTTTGACGTAATGCATTCGTTTGCTTTTTGCTTTTTTTTGCCGGTTATGTCCTTATACATAAGAAGTTACCGGTTCCAACTCATGGAGAAAACAACGTGGTGATTTTGTGTCTTTTAATAACAATGACACACCTTAGAAAGCGCGTGGATAAACCATATTCAAAAGCAAAGGAAGGAAAACATAGAGAGAGACGAGTTAATGAAAAGCTTAAGTGTGAAAGAAACAACAGTGTTTAACGGAGAATGCAAGAATGTAGTTCCATACTATATATTTTAGATAGAATAATATAAGTTCAAATATATGGGAGAAGTTTCCATTCGACATGACTAACGTAGAATAGAACCCTGTTTGTAATTTAGTAATATAATCACGAACAAAGACAGTGGAGTGGGCAGTTGGAGAGAGACAATGATGTATTTACTGCAATAAATTTACAATTGTGGGTTACAACTCTTCCGTTTTTAAGAGTAGGAGAAAGCCACAAGAATGTAGTTCCATACTATATATTTTAGATAGAATAATATAAGTACAAATATATGGAAGACGTTTCCACGTATATCTTACATACATATGACGAGTGTTCTGTTCCGTATCACCTAAGTAGTATAGGATTATAAATCCACTTATAATCCCTAAATACTAAATATATCCCAACCACAATTCCTAGATACTAAACATTATTTTAATCTCACCCAACCCCTAAATACTAAACCCTAAAATCTAATCAGTAAACCCTAAAAACAAATATAAACAATAAACTCAAATATAAACCCAAAACCCAGATAGAATGGAACAAAATAAATAACATAGTACATATTGGTGAAATTATGAAATGTCTATGATTGCATCAAAAAGTTAACGTCGACAATAACCATACTTCCCCACCTTCTAAATACTAAACCCTAAACTCTAATCACTAAACCCTAATCCAAATATAAACCCTAAACCAAAATATAAATCATAAACCCAAATAGCATGGAATAAAATAAATAACATAGTATCTATTGGTGAGATTATGAAATATATATGATTGCAAGGAAGAAGTTCATGCCGACCCAAAACCATACTCCTTCACTTTCTAAATACTAAACCCTAAACTTAAATCACTACACCCTAATCCAAAGATAAACCCTAAACCCAAATATCAAAATTTAAAAAGTACATAAAATTGTGTAGTATTAAATTATATTATGTAATATTAAAGAAACATCATATGAATACCATTCGACTCAACATCACATTGTATTATGTTTTATCTGATGTCATAATAAATTTTATTACATTTGTGTTTAATATACTATTTCTCTTTACAAAATCATATACACATCAATATAAAATATGGAAAGGTCAATACATTTAATATTGTTTGTCATTCACAACAATAAAAAATAAGTATATCTGACGACATCAGTGAAGATAGTACATGCAACCGCATCGGAGAAAATAATTTTGTTGTTGATTCACTAGATAGAAGAGAAGAACATACAGTCATAAAATTATGAGAAGAGAGACAATTGCGGCATAAACGAATACAATAGTTCCGATTGTATAGATGAAGGTGATCGCCACTGAACAAGTCATGTCACCACCAAAATATAGTTTATATATTATGGAAATAGACATCTATACTACTTTATTTACTTCTATATAGTATATTTTATTTACAAATTCACACAAACAAAGTATTGGAGGTTGACATAGCTATTTTCATCAGGTCTATTTCCATGTATATACACAGTTAACTATATTGTCATGCAAATGGAGTACAAGCACCATGTATATAAACAGAAAACCCAAACTTTTGGTTTCTTTACTTTACAATATCAGATTCCGACATATAATGAATGAAAATTCAGAAAATTTAAGAGCAGTAAAACAACTTACATAATAGGCAATGTGATTTTGTTTTACCGCCGTTACGGTGCCGTCTTACTCACGCCTTTTGTTACCTACCGAGCCTTCGATAATGGTCTTCTTCTCCACAAACTCACCAAAAATGTAATCGGTGGTGTCTTAATCGCTCAAATATGAAGATGAATCTATTTGACCTTTCCATATTTTACCATTTGCTTTGTTAACTATGTGAGAGTAACTAAAGGCCATGTCTTTCTTTTAGAATCACTAGTTATTAATTTAGATTATAATTTTTTTGCAGGTTTTACCAGTTAAATGTAAGGGTAGGATGGCAATATTATAGAAAAGACACATTGTGTATCGTTATATTAGGGAAATTGACTATTTCATGAATTATCCTATTTTTCTTGGTTATACCGGCATATTTCCCTTACACATATGATTATCATTAATCCAAACTACTTACCCAAACTTTTTAATGGTATACTGAACGGCCGGTTTAAAACTAAGAAGTACAAAAATTGAAAAGTATTGTGTAGAGAGATACCAAATCATAAATTCTTGTAATATTTTATCGAAAAGCCAAGCCCTAAACCGCACTCAAAAGAATATAATGGTTAATTAGAAAAAGTCTAAAACTATAGCAATTAACAACTAATACTTTGAAAAGGAATCCATAAACAAGCATTATTAAAAGTATAACAAAGACCACAAGATAAAGCATAACTCGGGGTCCAAAAAACTATATCAAAAGATTAAAGAAACATTAATTAGTATGCCGAGGTAGTACTGCTTCATTGAACAAAATAATTATAAAATCTGTTTCTTGTTTTTGTATTTTATATATGTATATAAATATATAAATAAATAAATAAATATATATATATACTATTAA
Organism: Brassica napus; assembly: GCF_020379485.1. Taxonomy (NCBI): domain Eukaryota; kingdom Viridiplantae; phylum Streptophyta; class Magnoliopsida; order Brassicales; family Brassicaceae; genus Brassica; species Brassica napus. The sequence goes on along the minus strand of NC_063444.1, from coordinate 50,215,279 downwards.
GCTTATATTAGTATATATATTGTGTTAAAAGGGTTCTCATTTTCTCATTAACATACAAGTATCTTACATAAATCCAGAAACAACAACAATTAAACATGTATAAATTAATGATCATTGAGAAGAAGATCGAGAAAGATGGAAGTACACTTGCACAACCTAAACGAGAACCATAGAGAAAGTAGGAGGAGGATTAGAACATCTAATCAACTTGAAGACCACAACCTTAGAAGAGATGAAAAAGAAATGTAGGGACTTCTATAAAGAGAATCATCACAGACTAATTATTCTATAAAATTTAAAACGATTCAGTCTAGTAAAACTGAAAGGAGAAAAAGAAATGAATTGATGTTTTTAGTCAATAAAATACTTTCTCAACATTTTATTATTTCGAAGGAAAAATGTGTTAATTCTCTTGTTTGAGAGAAACGATAATTAAATTTCTAAAAAAAAGTTGGAACATGGACCTTTTTGTCGTTAGGGGATTGTTTATAGGAGTACCATCCAACCAAAATATGGAGTATATTGACATCATATCTGTCGAACATTACATGAATTGTAGCGTTACGTGATGTTTCTTCTTAACCCTACACAAAGCATAAAATGACACTAACTTTGGTAGTCGTATTCGTATATTAAACGCTTGGTGTGGTGGTCTGAAACAGTCGAGCTGGGAGCCTCCGAGTGTATTGTGTAAACTAATTTATATAAAGAATAAAATGTTTTATAGATTAAAATAAGAAATATTGTACTCCCTCCGTTTTTTAATATAAATTTTTTTAAAGCTATGCACATAGATTAAGAAAATCATTAATTTTTATATTTTCGAAACAAAAACATCATTAATTATTTACCTAAACACAATTTAACCAATAAAAAAATAGAAGATATATTATCATTGGTCAGATAATATTAATTATTAATAAATATTACATAGAAAATCGAAAACGACATATAATTTGAAACAAAATTTTTTCTCTAAAATGATTTATATTGAAAAACGGAGAAAGTATTACTTTGACAAAAAAAATCAGATTACATTTAAATTATTAAATATTTCTTTCTTTTTCGTTGACACAGAGTTTCCAGATCTTTTTAGTGTGTTGAAAAGTTGAATCATTCAGCCTGAATATAGAACAATATACGTAGTTTATACAATAAAATGATTACTGATAAAATAAGAAACAGTATGATTAGTTTCATAATGAGATGAAAAGAATGTAGACTTAAAATCACCAAAAAATAATACATAAAATTAAATATTATTAAATCTAATAAAACTGGAACAAGAAAAATAAATCTAATAACATTATGTTATTTTCGCTGAAAATGCGACAGCATTACGTATATATAGTTTCGGACCAACCAATCCCCAAAGTCCCAAACTAGGCTTCTCATCATCGTATAACAAGGGAACAACAACAACAACAAAACTAGACTTCTCATCATCATCTTACAAGTATCACCACTTTGGTTTCCTTCATTTCTTGATTCTTGAATCATCTTCAAGATTCTCAAAACTTGTTTTCTTCCCTCTGAGCTTTGCTTCAAACTTCACTCGCTTGCGCTCTGTAAAGCCCTTCTAAGCTCAGAAGCCATGACATGCAAAAGAACAGGTTTCTGAATCATACCATTCATCCCCATCTGCAAACACCTCTCCCTAACATGATCCTCAGTACTCGCAGTCAAAGCTATAATCAACGGCCAATGATGTCCACAAAACTTCCTTATCTTCATCGCTACTTCGAAACCATCCATCTCAGGCATCTGCAGATCCAATATCACAACCCTATACGACATTTCCACATTAGACAAGGCACTCAAACACTCGAAACCAGAAGACACAGCTGTCACTTCGCAACCGAGTTTCTCTAAAAGCCTCTTGGTTACTGTTCTGTTCACATCGTCATCATCTGCTAGAGTGATTCTTAGACCACGAAGAATCGAGTTTGAGTTTGGATGTTGAAGCTCTGGAGCGTTTCCTGCTAAGATTGATCTTCTAATAGAAGGTCTTGTCTGAAACCTCAGAACCAGTTGCATACTTTGTGTTTGTCCATGAGACTTTGGTGATATCCATATGTTCCCTTGCATCATCTGCAGACAAATATCAAATCACATATTAGGCTGGGCATTTTTATCCCAAACCAAAACCAAACCTTAATCCGAACCGAAAAAACGAAATCCTATCCGCTATAAAAAGATATCCAAACAAATTTAAGAGGTAGCTAATTTTGGGTTCGGAACTTAAGAATCCGAACCGAAATCCAAATTAGGATCCCAAAATATCCGAAATTAGTTAAATATATAATGTTTTTAGATATTTTAAAGCATTTTAAAGATTCTTGTAGTTTGTTCTAATTGTTATTTTCAATACTTATTAGGTAGTTTAACTAGTTTTTATATAGATTTTGAATAATTTATATATTCTGAGTCTTTTTGGTCAATTTTTCAATTTTTATTTAAAATTTTTTGAACAATTTCAGACATCAGTTATAACCTGATCTATAACCTGATCCAAACCGAATTCGGAAGGATCCAAACTGAAACTGATCCGAAAATTATTGAAAATTGAACTTATGAACATAGTACTGAAAATCCAAACGCCCATGCCTATCACATATACAAAGACTGTAATAGAAAAAAAAACAGATGTATATATGTGATTCACTAACCTGTGCAAGTTTTCTACACATGCCTAAGCTCAAGCCTTCTTTAATCCCATTGCTATGATACCTTCTGTTTGTAATATGCCTCATTGCAATCACCGAACCATCCAACGGAGGACTCTTAATCTCATTAATCTCAACTTCAAACTTAACACCGAGCGAATCATCAGACAAATGAGACTTCCACATCCCACTCTCCCTTTTGTTCTTGTCTTGACTACTCCCAGTGCCTTCAGACACAACCCTAAACGTAACCGTCTTCCCTCCTTCACTCATATCCAATATATACCCAAGCATATACATCACAAGCTGAAACGTCCTCTTCTCATCTCCCACCACTAAACTAGGCAGACGCGTCTGAACATCCATCTCGAACCCGTAGCCTTTGTAAACGCTCAAACACTTGGCAACACAAGCGGCTTCTCTTATCAGAGAATGGAGCTGAAACCGTTTAACCTCCAACGGAGACTTCCCGTTGTCTTTAGGAGAAATATCTATCACGTCGTTGATCAAAGCAGAGAGGACAGTACTCGTTTTCATGAGCGCGTCGACGATGATCTTCTGGTCGAGGCTCATGCTCTCTGACTGAAACATCGAGAGGAGGCCGAGGATCGTGTGCATCGGCCTCCTCATGCCGTGACTCATGACCTTTTGGCAAGTGTTCCTCGCCTGGCTGGCCATCATCGCGTTCTGTTTCGCTCGGAGCAAAGCTCGGTTTTGAATACCGAGCTTTTCTCTCATCAGCTGCGACTCCTCCAGCACCGAGGCGTGCGAGAGAGCCACAGCCACTTGGTCAGCGACGACCTCGGCTATCTCAATCTCCCTGTCCGTCCAAACGCGAGAGTTCGCGTTTGGAAGGACCAGAACCATTATAGCGTAGGAAGTATCAACAAACTCAGGAGTCCCTCCTTTGAAATTCGACCCGTGGAGCATCGGCATCCGAATAGCCGCCACGGGTCCACTCTCATCAGAACCACTGCTCTCGACCGCAAGAAGAGAATCTTTCCTCAACAGCGCAACCACTTTGGCCTCTCTAACCTGAACAACGTCAGGATCGTTGATCGGCACCACTCTGAAGCTCCTCATAGAATTCGACCTCAGCTCATGAGTCAAATGCATCTCTGTTCTGTTCTCGTTAGGCATCCAGACAGCAGAGTTCTGCAAATCAAGAATCTTTGACAACTCAACAAGCGTCGTCCTCAGTATCATATGCTTATCAAGAGACTTCCTAATCTCTCTAGTAAGCATCCTAACGTGCACACTCATCTCCTTCTGCCGTTTCATCAGCCCAACCTCCTCGTTAAGCTCAAGCACGTTCTGCTTCAAGTAAAGCTCTCTCACTTTCCACTTCAGTAGCAAAGGGATCAAAGTCAAGAGAGTAATCGCCGTCGCGCACGAGACCAACGCCGTCAAGAACTTAAAGATTGTGAGCCATAGCATGAGCTGGAACGAGTGGGGTCCATAGTAAGTCCAGGCGTTGAGGAGGTGAGTCATACCGCAGAGGACGATGAAGGCGATGAACTGTACGAGGACCCACTTGAAAGGGACGTTGGAGAAGCTGATGAAGTAGAGAAGCTCGAGGGGGATGGAGAAGTAGGCGATGGCGATTAGGAGATCGCTCACTCTCTGGCATTCTAGGATTGTGTGGACGGTGAAGAAGTAGTAGCCTTCGTCGTCGCAGTTGCAGCTTCCGTAGTCGTTGTTGTCTCCGGTGACGAGAGCGATTAGGGCGAAGAGAAGCAAGCCTAGACCTAAGGATCTTAACATCTTGATAAACTCGGCGTCAGATCCAATGGAAACAAGAGATTCAATGTTAAAGGAGAGACCTTTTGAATCTAGGAGAGGTGATTAGAGAGACCCGTCTGGGTGAAACAGGATTTGCATCGGACGGAATCTTTATGTCGGGTCAAATCTGAAATTTTTTTTTCTTACAGAAGAGGAGAAACAGAACAGATGAGGAAGAGAAACCGAGTTTTGTCGGGGCGTGGTTGATCTTTTTACGGGAGTTTCAGACTTGAGTCAGCAACAGTTCAAAGTCTTTTAAGACAAAAAGGAGCAGACTTTGAGCTCAAGCCGTTTCTGGAGAAAGTTGCTTAATAAAGAAAAAATGGTTTTTTTTTCATGAACACATAAATGCATCATTAACAGGTTAATTCCCCTAAAATAGAATTTAAAAAAAATTACAAGTGGTTTAAGAAAATTACAAGTTGACATAAAATAACTAAAAATATTTTTTTTAAAAATACACTTTTTACATTTTCAATGCATTTTCTAATGAGTAATAATTGTAAATTTCAAAGAAATTAATTGTGATTTTTTGTATTTTGCTTCACAAAAAGTTGTGATCGAGGTAAATAGTTAATCACAAAAACAATACCTTTTATAATTAAAATTTGAGATGTTTTATTAAGATGTATAAATTTTTTTAAATGTGTAACAACTTGAAGCAGAAGGAGTAATTACTATGAACTTCAATGTAGAAAAAAATTAGTCAAATATTGAGGAAATATAAAGCAAACAAAAGAAGTGTATTTGTATTCATAACAGAGCATTTTCTTTTCATGTGAGCAAAACAATAACAAACTATATAAACATAGGAGAAGAAAAGGATTGAAATGAAAGAGAAGCAGGAAAAAAAAGGCTGTGGAGTTTATACATATTACACCGTTAACCAAGAAAGAACAAAAAGCATCACTCAACTTCTATTATCTCAGATGAAAACACTTCAGACAAGATTCTGTCTTTTTAAGTCATATCTCTCTCTCAGTTCAGATTCTTGCTCAGGGCTTCAGTATCTAATTTGGATCTAAACTCTACACACGTCTCTGGAAGCTAATCCGGCATTTGCTGCTCGTCATCTCCATTCTCAAACGACTCATGTCCTAGACGTCCTGCACAAGATTACATCCATTAGGTACACAAGTCACATTATCCCCAAGGAGAGCTTTAGCTTTGCTTTATCTCTACCACTAGTTTAATGGAAATGGCGTCATCTTTTAAGAAAGTATTGAGCTTTCTTTACCTGACAAATCATACCCCCCGCCACCACCTCTACCGTCATGACCACTGCTGCCTCCTCCTCCTCCCCATTCAGATGGCCGGGGATGTGTCATGTGCATTCCCTGCGGCGCTTGCATCATGAAGTGATGATGAGATCCACCCATACCGGTTTGTTGATGATGATGATGCTGCTCATCGTTTCCCCTCATTGGATTTCTACCAGGAGATTCCATAACACAACGGAAGCCCATGCCAAGCAACGGTCCAGGGCCCGAGCCAGGTCCAGTGCTAGATGGAGAAGTTAACCGACTTCCGCTGTTAGAAGCTTCCCCTTTCACACCATCCTTTTTTCTATCAAGCTGGAACGTACCAAGAATCACCTGTTTTTGCACAAACCTAAGGCGATCAATCTAAAGCCATAACTTAACTAATATAACACATGAACACATGAACACAGATGAAAGTTGCAACTATGAGACACAAGAGGAGTTTACCTGAACCGGACCAGCAGCTGTCAAGTGAGTCCCAACAGCTCCTCCGATGATCTGACCATCAGATCTAGATAAAGAAACGCAAAGTCCACCGGTTTTACCACCTTGTTCAGATCGGATAAATGATCCGGATAGTGAGATAATCTCGTACTGACCCTGAAATAAATAATCGAAACTATTATATGCAAACTTCAAAGAAAGGAAAGTCTAAATAAAAAAAAAATCATTTAGCTTCCACAGCATGCACACTGTGTTATATATAACTCAATTCTTCTCTAGCACACAGAAGAGAGAAGATCAGGAAGAAAAAAAAGAAAATTCACCTCATAAGATATGTTGCCTCCTGGCTGACGCAAGGAAGCAGTAGAGATGGTGCCAGACGCAGAAAGAACGCATAGCTCATGCTTGCTTTGCTGTGCAAACATCACAATCTTCTGAGCCACATCCTGTCACCAGAGAACACTTCAAAAGCGTTAAAAGATTCCTCTATGCACTCACATCAATTAAAATAAAAGGCAGTATATTTCCTATATTAGCTTTTAGCATCCTTGGACAGTAGATTTACAGACAATGCTATAGATTATCCTAATCAGAAAATATATAACAGGGAGAGAGAATCTAGAGTGACTAAAGAATATCATGACATACCTCACCAGGAGCTATGTTAACTATATGTGGAGTAAAGCTTTGCCCAGTTTTACCTGCAACCAAAACAAAACCAAAAAAATTATTCTGAAACTCAAAGATTCTTACTTCACTAGAGGATCACAAACAAGAACCTCTCTACTAATATTTCACAGTGTCTACTAAAACAAGAACCTCTCTACCAATCTATAAATTCAATAGAAAGATTGAAACTTTATAATCAATAAGCATCAGATTAGGAGAAACACGAAGAGGGTTCTCACCAACGGAGCCAAGGTGAGATTTTTTCGATGACCCGGGACTAGACGACGTCGTAGTACCTCCGGCTGCTTGCTCTCTCCTCTCCTTAGCAGAGGAACTGCTCGCGGCGGACGCCATTTTCTTGGCCTCCAGGGCTTGCTCCGGCGTCACGTACTTCCTCGGACGACCTCGTTTCCTCTTTAACGGCTCAGACGGCGCCGTTACCGCCGAGGAGTGAGGAAACACGGCGTGAGAGGAGGAACCATCGTTAGCCTGCGGCGGCGGCGGGGGGAAAAGACCATTGTTGGGAGGTGGAACGGCGTTTTCGGAAGAGACGGTGGATGGATGGTGGTGGTGGTGTTGCAGGTGGTGGTGGAAGTAAGGAGAGCTGAGACGTTGCTGCTGCTGTTGGTGGTGACTTTCGTGAGGTTCCATTTCTTTTTTTTAGAGAGAGAAAAAAAATCTAGAGAGAGAGAGAATTAGGGATTTTTCGATTTTTTTTTCTTTGGGATTTTATTAGCTTTTACAGATTTTTGATTCTTTTTAGACAGGAGATATCATTGAAAAGGAGAATAGATGATGGAATATTGACCGTCGGATCTAGATTTGACTTTAATCTATTTTGACTTTCTGATGTGTAAAAAGCATCTCTTCGTTTTCCTTTTTTTCTGTTTCGTCTAAAAAGAACCGAAAATTGTTGAAATAATAGGCATTTTGGGCCCAACTTAGGCCCAGCATCCCAGATCGCTCGATAAAATTCAACCAAAAAGTTAAATTTCATGAACCGATCGGTTATCTGAATATCCATCTCGAATAATAAATACATCTTCAGGTTTGCTGTTATAGTGTGATTTTTGGAAGGAGAGGGTCCTTATTGATAAATTAAAAACTTAACAGCACAATTGACTATAAAGTAAAATTATAACTCCCATACTGTAATAAACATATAATAATTTAAACCTCATTTTCTTCTTCTTCTTCTTCTTCTTCTTCTTCTTCTTCTTCTTCCCAGTCACCGCCGTCATTTCACCGGAAACTCCATAGCTCTCTCTAGCTTCGTTTCTTTAATCAAGGACTCGCCTTTGAATCAGACACAATGGAGGTTGACAAGAAGGAGGAGATAGCGTCTGATTCATCCGAGCAAGTGGTGAACCCATGGGAAGTCTCCGCCAAAGACGGCGGCAAAATCGACTACGACAAGCTCATCGACCAATTCGGATGCCAGAGACTCGACGAATCGCTGATCGATCGCGTTGAGAGGCTCACTTCTCGCCAACCTCACGTCTTCCTCCGCCGCGGCGTCTTCTTCGCACACAGGTTCGTGATGATTCAATTATTCAATTGAGTTGATGGGTTTGAAGAAAGTTAACTTCTTTTTTTGGCTGAGTGTTGTTAACAGAGACTTCGATTTGGTTTTGGATGCGTACGAGAGAGGAGACAAGTTCTATCTCTACACTGGGAGAGGACCTTCTTCAGAGGCTTTGCATTTGGGTCATTTGATTCCTTTCATGTTTACCAAGTAAAACTTGCATCTTCTGTCTTTTTAAAGGTCAGTGCTTTGTTCTTTATACTCTCTGTGTAGATACTTGCAGGAAGCGTTCAAGGTTCCTCTCGTTATACAGCTCACGGACGATGAGAAGTGCATGTGGAAGAACTTATCGGTGGAGGAAAGTCAAAGGCTCGCTAGAGAGAACGCGAAAGATATCATTGCTTGTGGGTTTGATGTCACTAAGACGTTTATTTTCTCGGACTTTGACTATGTTGGCGGGTAAGTAAAGAAGATAGTCACCTTTTTTGTTTTTGATGTTTACATTTTTACATATTTTTTTTTCTGGCTGATGATGTGTGTAGTGCTTTCTATAAGAACATGGTGAAGGTTGCAAAGTGCGTTACGCTTAATAAGGTTACTTTAAACTCTATCTCCTTGGACTGCAACAATGTGGTTCGTGTGATTTGTTACTTGCTTCATGTCATTCAACTTCTTTGCTAGGCTATGGGAATCTTTGGCTTTTCTGGCGAAGATCATATTGGGAAACTCAGTTTCCCTCCTGTCCAGGTGTGTCTTTTTGTTCCTATTGGCCTGTGAGGTGTGTAGTATAAATTTTGATAAAATGTTTTTCCATGCATTTGCAGGCAGTTCCATCGTTTCCTAGCTCATTCCCACACTTGTTCCCTGGCAAAGACAAGCTCCGTTGCTTGATTCCTTGTGCAATTGATCAGGTGTGCTGTTTTCACAACGGTGCTAATTCTCATGTATTCTTTTTTTTGAATGAATGTTAAATTATAATCGAATGAAAAAAAACATGTGTCATTGTTGTTTTAAATATAAAGTGCAGAACGCCAATTTTTTTATTAAAATAGTTCCATTGTCTTGAATTATTGTGTTATGCTGTTTTTGTGTTTATAACCAATCTTTAATTTTTTTTTTTGTATTATTCAGGATCCTTATTTTAGGATGACACGTGATGTTGCACCACGGTTAGGCTATAGCAAGCCTGCTCTGATTGAGTCATCATTTTTCCCTGCTCTGCAGGCAAGTGTACTTTCTTTATTAGCCTTCTAGAGTTGTTACTGAGAGTGATAGAGACATTGGTCACCTTTTTTTCCGCAGGGAGAGAATGGAAAAATGTCGGCAAGCGATCCAAACTCGGCAATCTACGTAACTGATACTGCAAAAGACATTAAAAACAAGGTAAAATCCAGTTCTGTGTTTCGGTAATAACCTTGTTGTAAATGCACATTTTTTTTCATATTATCTTGTTGATCGTTGAAGTGTTTATTATGTACAGATAAACAGATATGCGTTCAGTGGTGGGCAAGACTCCATCGAGAAGCACAGAGAAATTGGAGCAAACCTTGAGGTACTAACATATAAATAACTATGTTCAATTTGCATTGTGATCCAATGACCATAGTTTCAGACTTTCTATTTTTATCTTCTACACAGGTGGATATACCAGTCAAGTATCTTAGCTTCTTCTTAGAAGATGATGCTGAACTTGAACACATAAAGAAGGTAAAATTACGTTACACTCGCCACTAGCTTGTTATAAGATGATCGGGTTATCTGACATAAAAAGTGTAATACACATTGCAAATCCATTGTTTAAGGAATATGGAGAAGGAAGAATGCTAACGGGAGAAGTAAAGAAGAGACTCACTGAAGTTTTGACAGGAATGGTGGAAAGACACCGCATGGCTCGAGCTGCTGTTACTGAAGAGGTAAAAAAATACATCGATTTCACTAAGAGACTGATGATAAATCAGGATTTTGTTTTGTTTTGTTTTGTTGATTGTTACAATACTAACAAAGAAGACTAATGATAATTATCAGATGGTGGATGCGTTCATGGCCGTGAGACCTCTCCCAAACATGTTCGAGTAACTAGATGATTACCTCTCTTTGAATTGTTTTCTGTTTTTATTTGATAGATTTTTTGAAATGATGAAATGATTCCTGAAATCTTGAAAAGAATTTATTTACAATGAGAATCATTTTATTATTATTTACACATTAACAAAAGAAAAATACATTATTACATAACTTGCGTTTTGATAAATAACAAACCAGCCTCTCTTTCGCTATAATCTTTTGGTTTTGGTTTTAAAAGACCCTATATAAACAAGAATTGGAGCAAATGTATCCATTATGTTCGTCATTGACTTGTAAGATGACTGGGGCCTTGCATCGATCGTGGCAACTTCTGCAAGATGGCCGACTGTTCTGATTGTTAAGAATCACTGAATATTCTTTTCCCCGAAAGGGAACGGAATAGTTTGGAGTGAGACGTGAGAAGTCTCCTAGTACGCATTTATCATGCAAAGTGACCCCACAACCAAAACATGTAAAGAACCATTTACTTGAATCTAACTCCATCTCACAAACTTCGCACCAGTTTGTGCCGGTCGCCTTCTTTCCGCCATGATATAAAGTGAGAGGGTGCTCATCGCTTATATGCCATATCTTCTCTGGCAAAGTAGCACAATACAAACACAAGTCAAAGTCACAATCACTACAATTGAGAACGTAGCCATCTTGAAATCTTGTACATGCATCGCAAGGACTGTTCTCCACTGTTTCAACAAAATATAAGGGATGCAAATGGGCATTATGGACGAATGGCTCAGAAATGGAACTACAATGTACATCTACAAAGGAATAATTCCCAAAAGGGTCTTGCGATGTGTACTTAAAACCACCAGAGAATAAACCGAGCCAACTCCTCTCATGCCCCTATTTCTATAGAGATAATCTCTTATGAGCTCATTTGATCTCTTATGCCCCTTTTTCATAATTTTTTTTTGATCAAAACCCAAACTTCCAAATCAAATCCTTTCCGCTCATCAAAACTAAACCCCCCCCCCCCCTTATGGATTAGTGAACCCATAGACAAATATTTAAATTCTATACCTTTCAAATTCAGAAAAAAATATTTTAAAATCGTTTTTAATTATATTTTGATGATTTTTTCGAAAATATGGAAAACAACATTTTTGGATTTTTGAAATATTTTTATCAAATTCTATAAATCAAATAAAAAATATTAACTTTTCCATTTTAATTTTATGATTTTTCGTTTGACTTATAAAATTAAAAGAACAAAAAGGTCCTTTTGAGATTGTGTTATAAGATATAGGGGTATGAGAGGATTTGTCTCGAATAAACCACACAAGTAACAGTATACAGCCTTGCCTTGATACTCCAACATGTACGGTGTGGGGTTAAAGACAAGGTTTTTCTTCATAGGAAGATGAGCACACTTTTCGTGGAGAAAAAAACGACATTCCTGACAACTGTAGACTAGGCCAAATAACCCGATCTGTGAGACGCATGCTTCACATCGTACCCTCTCGTAGTCGTCACCAACCATGTCATAATCTTTCAAGAGCAGTAAAATATGTTTTTCATGCATGAAATGACGTATCAGATTATCACCCACCACTTTAAATGGTACAATATCTTCGCTGGTCTCAGGTATCCCTTCGAGTTCCACACCATTCCATAAATTAAAATCAACAGCACATTGTAAGTGAACTACATACTTAGGGCAAATCGAGCAAGAATAAGCTCCGTAGTACTGACTTAAACTTTCCCGACAAACTCCACATTTTGCACCCTTACGGCCAAGATGATGCATAAAAGCGACGCGATGATCGTGACGATTGGTGTTTATGATGTGGGGTAAGCCAACACAAAATACAGAGACAATAAAACCACACTTGAGACATATATAAGAAAAGCTATCGATTACCCTCTTCCGCTGGAGCCATCTTAGTGAGCAAGAGAGGATGCTCAGGATGGGAAGGGTGATGATTGATCTCTAGTGGGGATTCCGCACAGTCCTTATGGAACCAACAAAAACAATTAGCTTTGTTGCAATAGTAGCTACCGTACATGAGTCCTCTTACCCGGCAACCATCACATTTCCCGACAATGAACATAGCTGAAGGGAGAAGAGGATGCTCGTGAATAGATAATAGCTTATACATTGGTGATATTGTCGTATCCATGTTTGTATGTATGTGAATTAAAGAAGTGTTTTTTATCAGATGTATAAATACGAAACCGAAAGACATCATCATCACATATATATATACAATGATTGTAGTTGTTAAGGAGTCGTTTACAGAACTCCTTAGATTCTTCTATCAAAACACGGCAATAGCCAATGTCATACGATAACTAGAGCATTGTACTCTTTGCTATTCTTTTCTTGAATTTCAAATCAAAACACCTTAAACTTGTAGCTTTCTAAAGCATAAGATTCTCTTTTTTATATTCTTTTTGTCCACGGACCAAAAGAAAAAATAATCTATTTTCTTTTATATACGGCCTCAAATTTATCAATTATGTTTTATCTTAGTTTTAAAACTACAACACCTATTAACTAATCTCTTTAATTTTCATTTTTTTATCTACAGCTATAAAAAAAATATAAATCGTATTTTATTTAGTTCTTAAATGAACATTAGAAAAATAGAAAAAAATAGTTGTAGGATGCTTATTTTTTAAAGCATTATTTATTAACTTAAAAAAAAACTGATTGTATAAATATCTTTCTTTTTTTGTTTAATTATTAAAACTACATCAAATCTTACAAAACTAATCTCTACAATTACAACTCAACCGATTATAACAAAAAATTTACAGACTAAACTATACATCAAATTTTCTACATACAGTTACATTCTAACCAACAATCATCTGCAATGCATTTGATTTGGTTTATCTATCCCAAAGTAAAAAAAAAATGGCTAGTTATTTGTTTTGCATTTATGAAGTTGGGCCTTTCTCACTCGGCCCAGTTCTCTCAAGTTGATGGCCCAAATCCGTGTAGTTTGGCATCATCATCACCCTCAGTGGAAACCTAATCTCTCTCTTCCGTGGAAACCCTAGATTTCGAGTTCTCTCTGTTTCTGGAGCTGAAAAAAAAAGTTTCAATCTTTCGTATGTTTTTTTCCCTTCTCGTAGTTGTAATATCGAGTTATTAGCTCGTAATCTTATCAGATTTTTGTTCACTCACTCTTAGTTTCACTCTGTTTTTTTTTTTGCAGCTCCATCAGCAGAAAGTGATGATGCTCTAGGTAAAATCTCTTACTCTGTTTATTTAAGACAAGAACTCTTATGTCTTAATCTCTTGGGTTTGAAATGGAATCTGAATGATTGCTTGAGTTCACCAGACACGTTTTCAGTTATTAACAGCTTTTGTTGTTTCAGTTAGACCTTGTTTGCTTGTTCTGTTATTACACTCACTGCCAAAGATCTTTGCTTTTACTTAATTTCAGAAAATGAGGATCTGAGTAACACTTTCAGTTATTTCAGTTAGACCTTGTTGGCTTCTTCTGTTATTACATCCCACTGTTCTTTCTATTACAGGCCCGAGATAACTAAAAGTAATCTTTTTTTATTTACTGATGGACACCGGAGGAAACTCGCTGGCTTCTGGACCAGACGGTGTGAAGAGGAAAGTGTGCTACTTCTACGACCCAGAGGTTGGGAACTACTACTACGGCCAAGGCCACCCCATGAAGCCTCACCGCATCCGCATGACGCACGCCCTCCTCGCTCACTACGGTCTCCTCCAGCACATGCAAGTCCTCAAGCCTTTCCCCGCCCGTGACCGTGACCTCTGCCGCTTCCACGCCGACGACTACGTCTCCTTTCTCCGCAGCATTACGCCCGAGACTCAGCAGGATCAGATCCGCCAGCTCAAGCGGTTCAACGTTGGTGAAGACTGTCCTGTCTTTGACGGTCTTTATTCCTTTTGTCAGACGTATGCTGGTGGCTCTGTTGGTGGTTCTGTTAAGCTGAACCATGGGCTTTGTGATATTGCTATTAACTGGGCTGGTGGTCTTCATCATGCTAAGAAGTGTGAGGCCTCTGGCTTCTGCTACGTTAATGATATCGTCTTAGCTATCCTGGAGCTGCTTAAGCAGCATGAGGTTTGTCTTCTCCTCCCTACTTACAGCTTTCTCCCATATTTAAAATAACGATTTATACGATTCAAACCATTATAGAACATTTTAAACCGGTTTAAACTGTCTAAATCGATCTAAACTAGACTAAATTTGTTAAATTAACTAACAATGTTAATATAAATCCACAAATTTGTATAATTGTCTTTTGTTTTGTATATCTAATTTGGTAATAGACCATTCTAAGCCGGTTCAGACCTTTAGAAACCATTCTAAACCGTTCTAAATCGGTTTAAATCAATCTAAATCAGACTAAATTTGTTAAATTAACACACATATCCACATATTTGTATAGCTTCTTTTGTTTTGTATATCTAATTTTGATAATTCATAAAACAATTTTGTAATTAAAACCAAAAAAAAACTAAAATATCTTATATCAGTGTAAATTATGTATAAAATAAATCAACTATTAGTAATAATCTGTTCTTTGCAAACATTGTTGAACATGATCTAATGTATTTGTCTTTCTTCTTGTTTCTCAGCGTGTTCTGTACGTTGATATCGACATCCACCACGGGGACGGAGTGGAGGAGGCATTTTACGCTACCGACAGGGTCATGACCGTCTCGTTCCATAAGTTCGGAGACTACTTCCCCGGTACAGGCCACATACAAGACATTGGCTACGGAAGTGGAAAGTACTATTCACTCAACGTACCACTGGACGATGGTATCGACGATGAGAGCTATCATCTCTTGTTCAAACCCATCATGGGGAAAGTGATGGAAATTTTCAAACCAGGTGCGGTCGTACTCCAATGCGGCGCTGATTCCTTGTCTGGCGATAGGCTGGGATGCTTTAACCTCTCCATCAAAGGCCATGCCGAGTGTGTCAAGTTCATGAGATCTTTCAACGTTCCGTTACTGCTCCTTGGTGGTGGTGGTTACACCATCCGCAACGTTGCGCGTTGCTGGTGCTACGAGACTGGAGTTGCGCTTGGGATCGAGGTCGAGGACAAGATGCCGGAGCATGAGTACTATGAGTACTTTGGTCCGGACTATACGCTCCACGTTGCTCCGAGTAACATGGAGAACAAGAACTCTCGGCAGATGCTGGAAGTGATTCGTAATGACTTGCTTCAGAATCTCTCGAAGCTTCAGCATGCTCCTAGTGTGCCGTTTCAGGAAAGGCCGCCAGATACTGAGACTCCTGAGGTAATGTTTTTGGCTGCTTGCTTTACTTCAGTAGCTCATTCTTTCTTGTGTGAGTTTATTGAGTTTCTAATTTAAACAGTTTATTTTGGCACCAATCTTAGTATTAATTTTTTTTCTAATTTAAACAGTTTATTTTGTCACCAATCTTAATATTAAACAGTATTAATATTTTCCTAATTTAAACAGTTTATTTTGCTACCAGTCTTAGTATATTTTTTTCTAATTTAAACAGTCTATTTTGCTACCAATCTTAGTATATTTTTTTTATAATTTAAACAGTTTATTTAGTCACCAATCTTAGTATAATTTTTTCTAATTTTAATAGTTTATTTTGTAACCAATCTTAGTATTAATTTTGTGTAAATTTCAGGTAGATGAAGACCAAGAAGATGGAGATAAAAGATGGGATGCAGATTCTGACATGGATGTAGATGATGATCGGTATGTAATATCAATGCTTCCTAATTTTTTTTCCGTGCTAGCAGTATTAGTGTGTATATTTAATTTGCTATTTGGTTGTGCAGTAAACCTATACCAAGCAGAGTGAAAAGAGAAGCTGTTGAGCCTGATGGAAAGGACAAGGTAAACCTATTTGCCTTGGTTTCTCAAACATTGCTATAAACATTATTTAAACTCATATAGGTTTGAATTATTCTCTTTTAGAACTGAATCTTCTCTGAGAAATGTGCCAAAAACAAAATATTATCTTTCCATCAGTCTAAAATTAAAGTTAAATCTGAACTGGAGATGCATTCACTCTGGCTAGGGATCAATACGTTTAGTCTAGTTAGAATGGTTAAACAAATGACTTGAGTAGCAGACGTGACATGCTTGCTGAGCTGAATCATCTGTGCATCTCAGTTCCCTATTCTTTTGTGAATTATCTCTGGATTCTAATGAGTTTATATTGTGATTGACTTGGTAAGTTGAAGAGGTTGATTTAATCATAACGTGTTAATGCACAGGATGGAGTGAAAGGAGTGATGGAGCGTGGAAAAGGTTTTGAGGTGGGCATGGAGGAGAGTGGAAGCACCACCAAGGTGAAGTGAAACAATAAACCCGAGAGTTTGAGATTGATACTGAGATTAAAACAAGTTGTCTAAAGTGGTTTGGTTTGGTTTGGTTTGGTTGCAGGTTTCAGGAGTAAACTCAGTGGGAATGGAGGAAGCAGGTGTGAAAATGGAAGAGGAAGGCACAACAAACAAGTCAGGGGGAGATCAAGTGTTTCCTAAAACATAAAAAAAGACTTTGGAGGCTTCTCATTTATCTTGTTGTCTTCCTAAGTCTTTCATAACTTTTTAGTTTGTTTATTGATAATTGAACGAACACGTACGATGTTATGTATTTAGTCGTTGCAAATGTGGCATGTCTTAATGATCACAAGACTCAGATAATTCTATTTGTTATGTATGAAATGTATGGGGCTGCTTCTATCAAACACGACCAATTACATCACATAACTAAAACTTTGTACTCTTGCTACGTTCTTCTTTAGTCCACAGACAAAATGGAGAAGAATATTTTTGCGTAATGATAGTTTGTTTATCTATATAATTAATTATGGGAAATTATGTGAGATAGCTAAGAAAAAAACATAATTCACTAAGTACCCAAATCCACACTCTCTCCCCTATTCTTTCTTCCTATCTCTCTCTACCTTCTCTACAAAACTAATTTCTCTTTTTTTGCAATGTTTATTTCACAAATAAACCCTATAATTATATCCCAAATAAAAATAAACTGCGAGTCCTCCTCCTGGTATTTAACAATAATTTTTGTCACAAGAACATAAAAGGTTAATTAATAGATAGCTGAAGTTACCTGGGCTTAATTCTCTAGTAGGACTCTAAAACTGTGACAGCAAATCCACAATAGAGTATTGGGCCTATCTTAGTCGGCCCAATGGTCTCTAGCTGGACTACGAACGATGATGGCAAGTCCGTAAATAATGGGAAACTAAAAGGGTAAATTAAGCGAGAGGAAGTAATAAAAAAGATAAAAAAAAAGGGAAAAAGACATAACACTCCCTATTGTTGTCGGAGAGAAGGCAAAGTTGTAGTTTGGCATCATCGCCCTCAGAGAAACCTAATCTCTACCTCTTCTGCCCCTTCTGTAATTCCCGATCACACCCTTTTCTCTTCCCCCTTCTCCCCATCAACGATTTATCCTTTGTTTTACCCGCCAAATTCAACTTCCCATCTCCAACGACTCCTTTCCCCCCAATTCGATTCCCAAATCGAAACCCTAGTTTTAAGATTCACGGAGGCTTGGATCTTCTCTTCTCTCTCGTTTCAGAATTTTAATCCTCGTGAGTTCTCTTTTTCTTCAGTTGAAAATGTTTCAATTTTTTTGTTGTCTTCTTCATTCGTTCTAGTCTCTGCTCAGCTCAGATCTCTCTGTTAGTTATCTTAGTTATGGAGTTACACTCATGAGCTGATGATGTTCACTAACTCTTAGTTTTATAATCTATTTTTTTGTAGCTTCATCAACCCTTCTGTTCGTTGAGGAACTTACTGTTCAGTGAAAGTGAGGATATGCACTAGGTAAAATGCTCTCACTCTCTTTCTTTGGGTTTTAAACATCAGACACTTTCAATTATTAATATCTTTCGTTATGTCTATGTTTTGTATTCTAAGAGTTGGATGATTATATCTTTGTTGTCTTCTTCTCTTTATTACAGGTACTGATAACACAAGAGAACTAGTTACCTTTTCACGAGTGGGATATATCAAAAGCTTGCTTCTACAATGGCCAATCGCGATTTAATGCTTGGACAGAACCACAACATCGGTATAAGCCAAGATCAATCACTGGTCCTCGGTCACAACCACACTCTAGAACTCGGTCAAAACCACGACATGGGCTTAGAACAACCTCATCACGAACTTGACTTAGCACATCAACACGATGACCACGAGCTCGACTTAGGAGAACACAACGAAAACCAAGACGAAGAAGAACATCATCATCACGATTACATGAACGAGAACGAACTCTCCGTTGATCAAAAGCCTGAACACGAAGACGACGACGAGAACCAAATGTTCACCTTATCCGGCACCAACGAGAACCTCGAGCTAGCCATCGACTCAACCCACGAGATCGAAATCGACCACCACGGCGAGATGGTAATGGTCACCACCCCCGTCCAAGCCCGCGCCCTCTCCGCCGAGTCATCCTACCAGCTAACCGTCGGGCAAGAGTTCCCAGACGTCAAGAGCTGCCGCCGAGC
This sequence comes from Brassica napus, assembly GCF_020379485.1. NCBI lineage: Eukaryota > Viridiplantae > Streptophyta > Magnoliopsida > Brassicales > Brassicaceae > Brassica > Brassica napus. The sequence goes on along the minus strand of NC_063444.1, from coordinate 50,196,375 downwards.
GCTAAGAGACATGGCCATCGCCCAGCACTTCGAAATGCAGACGATAAAATCAGACAAAACACGATTTACAGCCAAATGCTCTACCGAAGGATGCCCGTGGAGAGTCCACGCGGCTAAACTCCCGGGCGTCCCGACGTTCACTATCCGTACCATCCACGAAAGCCATACCTGCGGAGGGATCAACCACTTGGGCCACCAGCAGGCCTCGGTCCAGTGGGTGGCCACCTCCGTGGAGCAGCGTCTCCGCGAGAATCCGAACTGCAAACCTAAAGAGATTCTCGAGGAGATACACCGCGTCCACGGCATCACCTTGTCTTACAAGCAAGCGTGGCGCGGTAAAGAGAGGATCATGGCGACTATGCGCGGCTCATTCGAAGAAGGCTATCGCTTGCTTCCTCAGTACTGCCACCAGGTCAAGAGGACTAATCCTGGAAGCATCGCTTCGGTCTACGGTTATCCGTCCGACGACTGCTTCCAGCGTCTCTTCATATCCTTCCAAGCTTCCATCTACGGGTTCTTAAACGCGTGCCGCCCGCTTATTGGTCTAGACAGAACCTATCTCAAAAGCAAGTACCTGGGTACATTGCTTTTAGCGACCGGGTTCGACGGAGACGGCGCGTTGTTTCCGCTAGCGTTTGGGATTGTGGACGAGGAAAACGACGAGAACTGGATGTGGTTCTTGTGTGAGCTTCATAATCTTCTTGAAACCAACACCGAGAACATGCCGAGGCTCACTATACTATCCGATAGACAGAAGGGGATAGTCGAAGGAGTCGAGCAGAACTTCCCAACGGCCTTTCACGGCTTCTGCATGAGGCACTTAAGCGAGAGCTTCCGTAAGGAGTTTAACAACACGCTCTTAGTTAACTACCTCTGGGAAGCGGCTCAAGCTCTTACAGTGATTGAGTTCGAGGCAAAGCTACTAGAAGTCGAAGAGGCTTCTCAAGACGCTGCGTACTGGATCAGACGTATCCCTCCGAGGCTGTGGGCGACTGCCTACTTCGAAGGGCAAAGGTTTGGTCACTTGACGGCTAATATAGTCGAGTCGTTGAACTCGTGGATCGGTGAAGCCTCCGGGCTTCCGATTATTCAGATGATGGAATGCATCAGGAGGCAGTTGATGACTTGGTTCAACGAAAGGCGGGAGACCAGCATGCAGTGGACTTCGATCCTCGTCCCGAGCGCCGCGTTGCCGAGGCGCTCGAACTCGCGAGGACCTACCAGGTCCTCCGAGCGAACGAGGCTGAGTTTGAAGTTATATCTCACGAAGGGAACAACATTGTGGATATAAGGAACAGGTGTTGTCTTTGTAGAGGGTGGCAGTTATACGGTTTGCCCTGTGCGCACGCCGTGGCGGCGCTTTTGTCTTGTAGGCAGAATGTTCATAGGTTCACTGAGAGCTGTTTCACTGTGGCGACGTATAGGAAGACGTACTCTCAGACGATTCATCCGATTCCGGATAAGAGTCTTTGGAGAGAGATGTCTGAGGGAGATCCGAGTGTGGGTAAAGAGGGTATTGATGTTGTTATAAACCCGCCTAAGTCGCTGAGGCCGGCTGGTAGGCCGAGGAAGAGGCGGGCTAGGGCTGAGGACAGAGGACGTGTGAAGAGGGTTGTGCATTGTAGTAGGTGCAACCAGACTGGTCATTTCAGAACCACTTGTGCTGCACCCATTTGATCTGCAACACTCTTTATCAACAGACGCTTGAAGAACAGTTACTTGTTTGTTTTTTTTTTGAGCAACACTTGTTTGTTATTTATTTCCTTTCTCTATTTATATTTGTATGCTCAGCTGTAGCTGTATTGTACGCATAATAAGCTCTTCTGTTTTTGTTTTAATAAGTCATGAGGTCAAATTTTATATTTAAAATGGAATGTATTTTAAATAGGGTTATTCTTTATTCGTTACACAAACTCAAACACAAACCAGAACATGAAACAATGAGTTTCTATAGACTAGTTTCCTGAATAACCGGCAAGATATGCCTTTTCTTGCTTCTTTGTCTCGAGTCTCATCATGGACATGGTACTGTAAACCATTATGCATCTCATCTAACCCATGATCTGGTACCTGATCACTATTATGTGCAACAAATTTTTGGCTGATCCTCTGCATCAGCCATGACTACAGCGCTGAATCGATATCAGAGAACATGCACGCCCTGTTATAAATATTCAACCTTCTATCATATCACAGCCAGTGTTTCGGAATATACTAGCTTAGGTACATTGTCATTTCTTATTAGTAACATATTTGTCTTGCTTTTTTACTATTTAATATTTATAGTTAGTGGTTTTCAAAACAAGATTATGTAGGTTTAAGCCCATAGATTTTGAGAAAATTTCAAAAAATATGACAATATTGTTTTATTGCCTAGTTTCATCATGCACTAACATATGATGATGTTCAAAGAGGTTTGGAGCCTTTGTCGTCTCCGTTTATCAAGAAAATCATAATTTTATAGTGGTTATTTCATCGATTTAGGGAGTATTATGAAGTTTTACTAAATTAATTGATAAAACAATTAAACGATGCTCATTTAACATGAAAAAGAGGTTATCATATATTAATACAAATGTAGAACATGGTAGGAATCTTAAAACAACACTAAAGTTTATAGGCTTTGTATCTAAAATATTTACCAAAAACTAAATATTTTTGTAGGGGTTAGCCCATAGATTTTGAGAAAGTTTCAAAAAATATGACAATATTGTTTTAGTGCCTAGTTGCATCCTGCACTAACATATGATGATGTGCAAAGAGGTTTGGAGTCTTTGTCGTCTCCGTTTATCAAGAAAATAATAATTATATAGTGGTTATCCCATCGATTTAGGGAGTATTATGAAGTTTTACTAAATTAATTGATAAAAACAATTGAACGATGCTCATTTACCATGAAAAAGAGTTTAGCATACATTAATACAAATGTACAATATGGTAGAAATTATAAAAGAACACTAAAGATTATAAGCTTCAGTATATAAAGTATTTACTAAAAACTCAATATATTTGTAGGGGTTAGCCAATAGATTTTGAGAAAATTTCAAAAAATATGACAATATTGTTTTAATGCCTAGTTGCATCGTTCACTAACATATGATGATGTTCAAAGAGGTTTGGAGCCTTTGTCGTCTCCGTTTATCAAGAAAATAATAATTTTATAGTAGTTACTCCATCGATTTATAGAGTATTATGAAGTTTTATTAAATTAATTGATAAAAAATTGAACGATGCTCATTTACCATGAAAAGGAGTTTATCATACATTAATACAAATCTACAATATGGTAGAAATTTTAAAACAACACTAAAGATTATAGGCTTCAGTATATAAAGTATTTACCAAAAACTCAAGATATTTGTAGGGGTTAGCCCATAGATTTTGAAAAAATTTCAAAAAATATGACAATATTGTTTTAATGCCTAGTTTCATCATGCACTAACATATGATGATGTTCAAAGAGGTTTGGATCCTTGTCGTCTCCGTTTATCAAGAAAATCATAATTTTATAATGGTTAATTCATCGATTTAGGGAGTATTATGAAGTTTTACTAAATTAATTGATAAAAACAATTAAACGATGCTCATTTACCATGAAAAAGAGTTTATCATACATTAATACAAATGTAGAACATGGTAGAAATCTTAAAACAACACTAAAGTTTATAGGCTTTGTATCTAAAATATTTACCAAAAACTTAATATTTTTGTAGGGGTATCCCATAGATTTTGAGAAAATTTGAAAAAATATGACAATATTATTTTAATGCCTAGTTGCATCCTGCACTAACATATGATGATGTTCAAAGAGGTTTGGAGCCTTTGTCGTCTCCGTTTATCAAGAAAATAATAATTTTATAGTGTTTATTCCATCGATTTAGGGAGTATTATGAAGTTTTACAAATTAATTGATAAACAAAAATTGAACGATGCTCATTTACCATGAAAAAGAGTTTAGCATACATTAATACAAATGTAGAATATGGTAGAAATTTTAAAACAACACTATTATAGGCTTCAGTATATAAAGTATTTACATAAAACTCAATATTTTTGTAGGGGTTAGCCCATAGATTTTGAGAAAATTTCAAAAAATATGACAATATTGTTTTAATTCCTAGTTGCATCCTGCACTAACATATGATGATGTTCAAAGAGGTTTGGAGCCTTTGTCGTCTCCGTTTTTCAAGAAAATAATTATTTTATAGTAGTTACTCCATCGATTTAGGGAGTATTATGAAGTCTTACTAAATTAATTGATAAAAAAAATTGAACGATGCTCATTTACCATGAAAAAGAGTTTAGCATACATTAATACAAATTTACAATATGGTAGAAATTTTAAAACAACACTAAAGATTATAGGCTTCAGTGTATAAAGTATTTACCAAAAACTCAATATATTTGTAGGGGTTATTAGCCCATAGATTTTAAGAAAATTTCAAAAAATATGACAATATTATTTTATTGCCTAGTTTCATCATGCACTAACATATGATGATGTTCAAAGAGGTTTGGAGCCTTTGTCGTCTCCGTTTATCAAGAAAATAATAATTATATAGTGGTTATTCCATCAATTTAGGGAGTATTATGAAGTTTTACTAAATTAATTGATAAAAAAATTGAACGATGCTCATTTACCATGAAAAAGAGTTTAGCATACATTAATACAAATGTACAATATGGTAGAAATTTTAAAACAACACTAAAGATTATAGGCTTCAGTATATATAGTATTTACTAAAAACTCAATATATTTGTAGGGGTTAGCCCATAGATTTTGAGAAAATTTCAAAAAATATGACAATATTGTTTTAATGCCTAGTTGCAACGTTCACTAACATATGATGATGTTCAAAGAGGTTTCGAGCCTTTGTCGTCTCCGTTTATCAAGAAAATAATAATTTTATAGTGGTTACTCCATCGATTTATAGAGTATTATGAAGTTTCACTAAATTAATTGATAAAAAAAATTGAACGATGCTCATTTACCATGAAAAGGAGTTTAGCATACATTAATAAAAATTTACAATATGGTAGAAATTTTAAAACAACACTAAAGATTATAGGCTTCAGTATATAAAGTATTTACCAAAAACTCAGTTTGGGAATAGCATAGCTTCATCGTTGTTCCAATCAAACCAGGATGAATCACTTTGTGAGAAGCTTGATTTGGATACATAAAGTGGTGGCGAATCACCAGGAAGTTGAATAAATCTCATAGGAGTTGGGATGAAGAAGTTATCCCAATTTCAAATCAGGTGATTCCAGTTTCCCAGTTTGGGAATAGCACAGCTTCATCGTCGTTCCCATCAAACCAGGATGATTCACTTTGTGAGAAGCTTGATTAAGATACATAAAGTTGTGGAGAATCACCAGGAAGTTGAATAAATCTCATAGGAGTTGGCGAAAAGAACTTATCCCACTTTCAAATCAGGTGATTCCAGTTTCCCAGTTTGGGAATAACACAGCTTCATCGTCGTTCAAATCAAACCAGGATGAATGACTTTGTGAGAAACTTGATTTCGATACATAAAGTGGTGGAGAATCACCAGGAAGTTGAATAAATCTCATAGGAGTTGGCGAAAAGAAGTTATCCCACTTTCAAATCAGGTGATTCCAGTTTCCCAGTTTGGGAATAGGACAGCTTCTTTGTCCTTCCAATCAAACCAGGATGAATCACTTTGTGAGAAGGTTGATTTGGATACATAAAGTGGTGGAGAATCACCAGGAAGTTGAATAAATCTCATAGGAGTTGGGATGAAGAAGTTATCGCAATTTCAAATCAGGTGATTCCAGTTTCCCAGTTTGGGAATAGCACAGCTTCATCGTCGTTCAAATCAAACCAGGATGAATCACTTTGTGAGAAGCTTGATTTGGATACATAAAGTGGTGGAGAATCACCAGGAAGTTGAATAAATCTCATAGGAGTTGGGATGAAGAAGTTATCCCAATTTCAAATCAGGTGATTCCAGTTTCCCAGTTTGGGAATAGCACAGCTTCATCGTCGTTCAAATCAAACCAGGATGAATCACTTTGTAAGAAGCTTGATTTGGATACATAAAGTGGTGGAGAATGACCAGGAAGTTGAATAAATCTCATAGGAGTTGGCGAAAAGAACTTATCCCACTTTCAAATCAGGTGATTCCAGTTTCCCAGTTTGGCAATAGCACAGCTTCTTCGTCGTTCCAATCAAACCAGGATGAATCACTTTGTGAGAAGGTTGATTTGGATACATAAAGTGGTTGAATAAATCTCATAGGAGTTGGGATGAAGAAGTTATCCCACTTTCAAATCAGGTGATTCCAGTTTCCCAGTTTGGGAATAGCACAGCTTCTTCGTCGTTCCAATCAAACCAGGATGAATCACTTTGTGAGAAGGTTGATTTGAATACATAAGGTGGTGGAGAATCACCAGGAAGTTGAATAAATCTCATAGGAGTTGGGATGAAGAAGTTATCCCAATTTCAAATCAGGTGATTCCAGTTTCCCAGTTTGGGAATAGCACAGCTTCATCGTTGTTCCAATCAAAACAGGATGAATCACTTTGTGAGAAGCTTGATTTGGATACATAAAGTGGTGGAGAATCACCAGGAAGTTGAATAAATCTCATAGGAGTTGGGATGAAGAAGTTATCACACTTTCAAATCAGGTGATTTCATTTTCCCAGTTTGGGAATAGCACAGCTTCATCGTCGTTCAAATCAAACCAGGATGAATCACTTTGTGAGAAGCTTGATTTGGATACATAAAGTGGTGGAGAATAACCAGGAAGTTGAATAAATCTCATAGGAGTTGGCGAAAAGAAGTTATCCCACTTTCAAATCAGGTGATTCCAGTTTCCCAGTTTGGGAATAGCACAGCTTCTTCGTCGTTCCAATCAAACCAGGATGAATCACTTTGTGAGAAGCTTGATTTGGATACATAAAGTGGTGGAGAATGACCAGGAAAGAGGTTTGGAGCCACTGTCGTCTCCGTTTATGAAGAAAATAATAATTTTATAATGGTTATTCCATCGATTTAGGGAGTATTATGAAGTTATACTAAATTAATTGATAAAAACAATTAAACTATGCTCATTTACCATGAAAAAGAGTTTATCATACATTAATACAAATATAGAACATGGTAGAAATTTTAAAACAACATTAAAGTTTATAGGCTTTAGTATATAAAATATTTACCAAATACTCAATATTTTTGTAGGGGTTAGCCCATAGATTTTGAGAAAATTTCAAAAAATATGAAAATATTGTTTTAATGCCTAGTTGCATCCTGCACTAACATATGATGATGTTCAAAGAGGTTTGGAGCCTTTGTCGTCTCCGTTTATCAAGAAAATAATAATTTTATAGTGATTATTCCATCGATTTAGGAGTATTATGAAGTTTTACTAAATTAATTGATAAAAACAATTGAACGATGCTCATTTACCATGAAAAAAAGTTTAGCATACATTAATACAAATGTACAATATGGTAGAAATTTTAAAAGAACACTAACGATTATAGGCTTCAGTATATAAAGTATTTACTAAAAAAACTCAATATATTTGTAGGGGTTAGCCCATAGATTTTGAGAAAATTTCAAAAAATATGAAAATATTGTTTTAATGCCTAGTTGCATCGTTCACTAACATATGATGATGTTCAAAGAGGTTTGGAGCCTTTGTCGTGTCCGTTTATCAAGAAAATAATAATTTTATAGTGGTTACTCCATCGATTTAGGGAGTATTATGAAGTTTTATTAAATTAATTGATAAAAAAAATTGAACGATGCTCATTTACCATCAAAAGGAGTTTAGCATACATTAATACAAATTTACAATATGGTAGAAATTTTAAAACAACACTAAAGATTATAGGCTTCAGTATATAAAGTATTTACCAAAAACTCATGATATTTGTAGGGGTTAGCCCATAGATTTTGAAAAAATTTCAAAAAATATGACAATATTGTTTTAATGCCTAGTTTCATCATGCACTAACATATGATGATGTTCAAAGAGGTTTGGAGCCTTTGTCGTCTCCGTTTATCAAGAAAATCATAATTTTATAGTGGTTAATTCATCGATTTAGGGAGTATTATGAAGTTTTACTAAATTAATTGATAAAAACAATTAAACGATGCTCATTTACCATGAAAAAGAGTTTATCATACATTGATACAAATGTAGAACATGGTCGAAATCTTAAAACAACACTAAAATTTATAGGCTTTGTATCTAAAATATTTACCAAAAACTCAATATTTTTGTAGGGGTTATAGCCCATAGATTTTGAGAAAATTTGAAAAAATTTGACAATATTATTTTAATGCCTAGTTGCATCCTTTACTAACATATAATGATGTTCAAAGAGGTTTGGAGCCTTTGTCGTCTCCGTTTATCAAGAAAATAATAATTTTATAGTGGTTATTCCATCGATTTAGGGAGTATTATGAAGTTTTACTAAATTAATTGATAAAAACAATTAAACGATGCTCATTTACCATGAAAAAGAGTTTAGCATACATTAATACAAATGTAGAACATGGTAGAAATTTTAAAACAACACTAAAGTTTATAGGCTTTAGTATATAAAATATTTACCAAATACTCAATATTTTTGTAGGGGTTAGCCCATAGATTTTGAGAAAATTTCAAAAAATATGACAATATTGTTTTAATGCCTAGTTGAATCCTGCACTAACATATGATGATGTTCAAAGAGGTTTGGAGCCTTTGTCGTCTCCGTTTATCAAGAAAATAATAATTTTATAGTGGTTATTCCATCGATTTAGGAGTATTATGAAGTTTTACTAAATAAATTGATAAAAACAATTGAACGATGTTCATTTACCATGAAAAAGAGTTTAGCATACATTAATACAAATGTACAATATGGTAGAAATTTTAAAACAACACTAAAGATTATAGGCTTCATTATATAAAGTATTTACCAAAAACTCAATATATGTGTAGGGGTTAGCCCATAGATTTTGAGAAAATTTCAAAAAATATGACAATATTGTTTTATTGCCTAGTTTCATCATGCACTAACATATGATGATGTTCAAAGAGGTTTGGAGCCTTTGTCGTCTCCGTTTATCAAGAAAATAATAATTATATAGTGGTTATTCCATCAATTTAGGGAGTATTATGAAGTTTTACTAAATTAATTGATAAAAAAATTGAACGATGCTCATTTACCATGAAATAGAGTTTAGCATACATTAATACAAATGTACAATATGGTAGAAATTTTAAAACAACACTAAATATTATAGGCTTCAGTATATAAAGTATTTACCAAAAACTCAATGTTTTTGTAGGGGTTAGCCCATAGATTTTGAGAAAATTTCAAAAAATATGACAATATTATTTTAATGCCTATTTGCATCCTGCACTAACATAGGATGATGTTCAAAGAGGTTTGGAGCCTTTGTCGTCTCCGTTTATCAAGAAAATAATAATTTTATAGTGGTTATTCCATCGATTTTGGGAGTATTATGAAGTTTTACAAATTAATTGATAAACAAAAATTGAACGATGCTCATTTACCATGAAAAAGAGTTTAGCATACATTAATACAAATTTAGAATATGGTAGAAATTTTAAAACAACACTAAAGATTATAGGCTTCAGTATATAAAGTATTTACCTAAAACTCAATATTTTTGTAGGGGTTAGCCCATAGATTGAGAAAATTTCAAAAAATATGACAATATTGTTTTAATTCCTAGTTGCATCCTGCACTAACATATGATGATGTTCAAAGAGGTTTGGAGCCTTTGTCGTCTCCGTTTTTCAAGAAAATAATTATTTTATAGTGGTTACTCCATCGATTTAGGGAGTATTATGAAGTCTTACAAAATTAATTGATAAAAAAATTGAACGATGCTCATTTATCATGAAAAAGAGTTTAGCATACATTAATACAAATTTACAATATGGTAGAAATTTTAAAACACCACTAAAGATTATAGGCTTCAGTATATAAAGTATTTACCAAAAACTCAATATATTTGTAGGGGTTATTAGCCCATAGATTTTGAGAAAATTTCAAAAAATATGACAATATTGTTTTATTGCCTAGTTTCATCATGCACTAACATATGATGATGTTCAAAGAGGTTTGGAGCCTTTGTCGTGTCTGTTTATCAAGAAAATAATAATTATATAGTGGTTATTCCATCAATTTAGGGAGTATTATGAAGTTTTACTAAATTAATTGATAAAAAAAATTGAACGATGCTCATTTACCATGAAAAAGAGTTTAGCATACATTAATACAAATGTACAATATGGTAGAAATTTTAAAACAACACTAAAGATTATAGGCTTCAGTATATAAAGTATTTACTAAAAACTCAATATATTTGTAGGGGGTTAGCCCCTAGATTTTGAGAAAATTTCAAAAAATATGACAATATTGTTTTAATGCCTAGTTGCATCGTTCACTAACATATGATGATGTTCAAAGAGGTTTGGAGCCTTTGTCGTCTCCGTTTATCAAGAAAATAATAATTTTATAGTGGTTACTCAATCGATTTATAGAGTATTATGAAGTTTCACAAAATTAATTGATAAAAAAAATTGAACGATGCTCATTTACCATGAAAAGGAGTTTAGCATACATTAATACAAATTTACAATATGGTAGAAATTTTAAAACAACACTAAAGATTATAGGCTTCAGTATATAAAGTATTTACCAAAAACTCAAGATATTTGTAGGGGTTAGCCCATAGATTTTGAGAAAATTTCAAAAAATATGACAATATTGTTTTAATGCCTAGTTTCATCATGCACTAACATATGATGATGTTCAAAGAGGTTTGGAGCCTTTGTCGTCTTCGTTTATCAAGAAAATAATAATTTTATAGTGGTTATTCCATCGATTTTGGGAGTATTATGAAGTTTTACAAATTAATTGATAAACAAAAATTGAACGATGCTCATTTACCATGAAAAAGAGTTTAGCATACATTAATACAAATTTACAATATAGTAGAAATTTTAAAACAACACTAAAGATTATAGGCTTCAGTATATAAAGTATTTACTAAAAACTCAATATTTTTGTAGGGGTTAGCCCATAGATTGAGAAAATTTCAAAAAATATGACAATATTGTTTTAATGCCTAGTTGCATCCTGCACTAACATATGATGATGTTCAAAGAGGTTTGGAGCCTTTGTCGTCTCCGTTTATCAAGAAAATAATAATTTTATAGTGGTTACTCAATCGATTTATAGAGTATTATGAAGTTTCACTAAATTAATTGATAAAAAAAATTGAACGATGCTCATTTACCATGAAAAGGAGTTTAGCATACATTAATACAAATTTACAATATGGTAGAAATTTTAAAACAACACTAAAGATTATAGGCTTCAGTATATAAACTATTTACCAAAAACTCAAGATATTTGTAGGGGTTAGCCCATAGATTTTGAAAAAATTTCAAAAAATATGACAATATTGTTTTAATGCCTAGTTTCATAATGCACTAACATATGATGATGTTCAAAGAGGTTTGGAGCCTTTGTCGTCTCCGTTTATCAAGAAAATCATAATTTTATAGTGGTTAATTCATCGATTTAGGGAGTATTATGAAGTTTTACAAATTAATTAATAAAAAAAATTGAACGATGCTCATTTACCATGAAAAAGAGTTTAGCATACATTAATACAAATGTAGAATATGGTAAAAATTTTAAAACAACACTAAAGATTATAGGCTTCAGTATATAAAGCATTTACCAAAAACTCAATGTTTTTGTAGGGGTTAGCCCATAGATTTTGAGAAAAATTTCAAAAAATATGACAATATTATTTTAATGCCTAGTTGCATCCTTACTAACATATGATGATGTTCAAAGAGGTTTGGAGCCATTGTCGTCTCCGTTTATGAAGAAAATAATAATTTTATAGTGGTTATTCCATCGATTTAGGGAGTATTATGAAGGTTTACTAAATTAATTGATAAAAACAATTAAACTATGCTCATTTACCATGAAAAAGAGTTTATCATACATTAATACAAATGTAGAACATGGTAGAAATTTTAAAACAACATTAAAGTTTATAGGCTTTAGTATATAAAATATTTACCAAATACTCAATATTTTTGTAGGGGTTAGCCCATAGATTTTGAGAAAATTTCAAAAAATATGACAATATTGTTTTAATGCCTAGTTTCATCCTACACTAACATATGATGATGTTCAAAGAGGTTTGGAGCCTTTGTCGTCTCCGTTTATCAAGAAAATAATAACTTTATAGTGGTTATTCCATCGATTTAGGAGTATTATGAAGTTTTAGTTAATTAATTGATAAAAACAATTGAACGATGTTCATTTACCATGAAAAAGAGTTTAGTATACATTAATACAAATGTACAATATGGTAGAAATTTTAAAACAACACTAAAGATTATAGGCTTCAGTATATAAAGTATTTACTAAAAACTCAATATATTTGTAGGGGTTAGCCCCTAGATTTTGAGAAAATTTCAAAAAATATGACAATATTGTTTTAATGCCTAGTTGCATCGTTCACTAACATATGATGATGTTCAAAGAGGTTTGGAGCCTTTGTCGTTTCCGTTTATCAAGAAAATAATAATTTTATAGTGGTTACTCAATCGATTTATAGAGTATTATGAAGTTTCACAAAATTAATTGATAAAAAAAATTGAACGATGCTCATTTACCATGAAAAGGAGTTTAGCATACATTAATACAAATTTACAATATGGTAGAAATTTTAAAACAACACTAAAGATTATAGGCTTCAGTATATAAAGTATTTACCAAAAACTCAAGATATTTGTAGGGGTTAGCCCATAGATTTTGAGAAAATTTCAAAAAATATGAAAATATTGTTTTAATGCCTAGTTTTATCATGCACTAACATATGATGATGTTCAAAGAGGTTTGGAGCCTTTGTCGTCTCCGTTTATCAAGAAAATAATAATTTTATAGTGGTTATTCCATCGATTTTGGGAGTATTATGAAGTTTTACAAATTAATTGATAAACAAAAATTGAACGATGCTCATTTACCATGAAAAAGAGTTTAGCATACATTAATACAAATGTAGAATATGGTAGAAATTTTAAAACAACACTAAAGATTATAGGCTTCAGTATATAAAGTATTTACTAAAAACTCAATATTTTTGTAGGGGGGTTAGCCCATAGATTTTGAGAAAATTTCAAAAAATATGACAATATTGTTTTAATGCCTAGTTGCATCGTTCACTAACATATGATGATGTTCAAAGAGGTTTGGAGCCTTTGTCGTCTCCGTTTATCAAGAAAATAATAATTTTATAGTGGTTACTCAATCGATTTATAGAGTATTATGAAGTTTCACTAAATTAATTGATAAAAAAAATTGAACGATGCTCATTTACCATGAAAAGGAGTTTAGCATACATTAATACAAATTTACAATATGGTAGAAATTTTAAAACAACACCAAAGATTATAGGCTTCAGTATATAAAGTATTTACCAAAAACTCAAGATATTTGTAGGGGTTAGCCCATAGATTTTGAGAAAATTTCAAAAAATATGACAATATTGTTTTAATGCCTAGTTTCATAATGCACTAACATATGATGATGTTCAAAGAGGTTTGGAGCCTTTGTCGTCTCCGTTTATCAAGAAAATCATAATTTTATAGTGGTTAATTCATCGATTTAGGGAGTATTATGAAGTTTTACAAATTAATTAATAAAAAAAATTGAACGATGCTCATTTACCATGAAAAAGAGTTTAGCATACATTAATACAAATGTAGAATATGGTAAAAATTTTAAAACAACACTAAAGATTATAGGCTTCAGTATATAAAGTATTTACCAAAAACTCAATGTTTTTGTAGGGGTTAGCCCATAGATTTTGAGAAAAATTTCAAAAAATATGATAATATTATTTTAATGCCTAGTTGCATCCTTACTAACATATGATGATGTTCAAAGAGGTTTGGAGCCATTGTCGTCTCCGTTTATGAAGAAAATAATAATTTTATAGTGGTTATTCCATCGATTTAGGGAGTATTATGAAGGTTTACTAAAATAATTGATAAAAACAATTAAACTATGCTCATTTACCATGAAAAAGAGTTTATCATACATTAATACAAATGTAGAACATGGTAGAAATTTTAAAACAACATTAAAGTTTATAGGCTTTAGTATATAAAATATTTACCAAATACTCAATATTTTTGTAGGGGTTAGCCCATAGATTTTGAGAAAATTTCAAAAAATATGACAATATTGTTTTAATGCCTAGTTTCATCCTACACTAACATATGATGATGTTCAAAGAGGTTTGGAGCCTTTGTCGTCTCCGTTTATCAAGAAAATAATAATTTTATAGTGGTTATTCCATCGATTTAGGAGTATTATGAAGTTTTAGTTAATTAATTGATAAAAACAATTGAACGATGTTCATTTACCATGAAAAAGAGTTTAGTATACATTAATACAAATGTACAATATGGTAGAAATTTTAAAACAACACTAAAGATTATAGGCTTCATTATATAAAGTAATTACCAAAAACTCAATATATTTGTAGGGATTAGCCCATAGATTTTGAGAAAATTTCAAAAAATATGACAATATTGTTTTAATGCCTAGTTGCATCCTTCACTAACATGTGATTATGTTCTAAGAGGTTTGGAGCCTCTGTCGTCTCCGTTTATCAAGAAAATAATAATTTTATAATGGTTATTCCATCGATTTAGGGAGTATTATGAAGTTTTACAAATTAATTGATAAAACAAAATTGAACGATGCTCATTTAACATGAAAAAGAGTTTAGCATACATTAATACAAATGTAAAATATGGTAGAAATTTTAAAACAACACTAAAGATTATAGGCTTCAGTATATAAAGTATTTACCTAAAACTCAATATTTTTGTAGGGGGGTTAGCCCATAGATTTTGAGAAAATTTCAAAAAAATGACAATATTGTTTTAATTCCTAGTTGCATCCTGCACTAATATATGATGATGTTCAAAGAGGTTTGGAGCCTTTGTCGTCTCCGTTTATAAAGAAAATAATAATTTTATAGTGGTTACTCCATCGATTTATAGAGTATTATGAAGTTTTACTAAATTAATTGATAAAAAAAATTGAACGATGCTCATTTACCATGAGAAGGAGTTTAGCATACATTAATACAAATTTACAATATGGTAGAAATTTTAAAACAACACTAAAGATTATAGGCTTCAGTATATAAAGTATTTACCAAAAACTCAATATATTTGTAGGGGTTTAAGCCCATAGATTTTGAGAAAATTTCAAAAAATATGAAAATATTGTTTTAATGCCTAGTTGCATTGTTCACTAACATATGATGATGTTCAAAGAGGTTTGGAGTCTTTGTCGTCTCCGTTTATCAAGAAAATAATAATTTTATAGTGGTTACTCCATCGATTTATAGCGTATTATGAAGTTTCACTAAATTAATTGATAAAAAAAATTAAACGATGCTCATTTACCATGAAAAAGAGTTTAGCATACATTAATACAAATTTACAATATGGTAGAAATTTTAAAACAACACTAAAGATTATAGGCTTCAGTATATAAAGTATTTACCAAAAACTCAAGATATTTGTAGGGGTTAGCCCATAGATTTTGAGAAAATTTCAAAAAATATGACAATATTTTTTTAATGCCTAGTTTCATCATGCACTAACATATGATGATGTTCAAAGAGGTTTGGAGCCTTTGTCGTCTCCGTTTATCAAGAAAATCATAATTTTATAGTGGTTAATTCATCGATTTAGGGAGTATTATGAAGTTTTACAAATTAATTAATAAAAAAAATTGAACGATGCTCATTTACCATGAGAAAGATTTTAGCATACATTAATACAAATGTAGAATATGGTAAAAATTTTAAAACAACACTAAAGATTATAGGCTTCAGTATATAAAGTATTTACCAAAAACTCAATGTTTTTGTAGGGGTTAGCCCATAGATTTTGAGAAAATTTCAAAAAATATGACAATATTATTTTAATGCCTAGTTGCATACTTACTAACATATGATGATGTTCAAAGAGGTTTGGAGCCATTGTCGTCTCCGTTTATGAAGAAAATAATAATTTTATAGTGGTTATTCCATCGATTTAGGGAGTATTATGAAGTTTTACAAAATTAATTGATAAAAACAATTAAAATATGCTCATTTACAATGAAAAAGAGTTTATCATACATTAATACAAATGTAGAACATGTTAGAAATTTTAAAACAACATTAAAGTTTATAGGCTTTAGTATATAAAATATTTACCAAATACTCAATATTTTTGTAGGGGTTAGCCCATAGTTTTTTAGAAAATTTCAAAAAATATGACAATATTGTTTTAATGCCTAGTTGCATCCTGCACTAACATATGATGATGTTCAAAGAGGTTTGGAGCCTTTGTCGTCTCCGTTTATCAAGAAAATAATAATTTTATAGTGGTTATTCCATCAATTTAGGGAGTATTATGAAGTTTACAAATTAATTGATAAAACAAAATTGAACGATGCTCATTTAACATGAAAAAGAGTTTAGCATACATTAATACAAATGTACAATATGGTAGAAATTTTAAAACAACACTAATGATTATAGGCTTCAGTATATAAAGTATTTACCTAAAATTCAATATTTTTGTAGGGGTTAGCCCATAGATTTTGAGAAAATTTCAAAAAATATGACAATATTGTTTTAATTCCTAGTTGCATCCTGCACTAATATATGATGATGTTCAAAGAGGTTTGGAGCCTTTGTCGTCTCCGTTTATCAAGAAAATAATAATTTTATAGTGGTTACTCCATCGATTTATAGAGTATTATGAAGTTTTACTAAATTAATTGATAAAAAAAATTGAACGATGCTCATTTACCATGAGAAGGAGTTTAGCATACATTAATACAAATTTACAATATGGTATAAATTTTAAAACAACACTAAAGATTATAGGCTTCAGTATATAAAGTATTTATCAAAAACTCAATATATTTGTAGGGGTTTAAGCCCATAGATTTTGAGAAAATTTCAAAAAATATGACAATATTGTTTTATTGCCTAGTTCCATAATGCACTAACATATGATGATGTTCAAAGAGGTTTGGAGCCTTTGTCGTCTATGTTTATCAAGAAAATCATAATTTTATAGTGGTTATTTCATCGATTTAGGGAGTATTATGAAGTTTTACTAAATTAATTGATAAAACAATTAAACGATGCTCATATAACATGAAAAAGAGGTTATCATATATTAATACAAATGTAGAACATGGTAGAAATCTTAAAACAACACTAAAGTTTATAGGCTTTGTATCTAAAATATTTACCAAAAACTAAATATTTTTGTAGCCCATAGATTTTGAGAAAGTTTCAAAAAATATGACAATATTGTTTTAGTGCCTAGTTGCATCCTGCACTAACATATGATGATGTTCAAAGAGGTTTGGAGTCTTTGTCGTCTCCGTTTATCAAGAAATAATAATTATATAGTGGCTATTCCATCGATTTAGGGAGTATTATGAAGTTTTACTAAATTAATTGATAAAAACAATTGAACGATGCTCATTTACCATGAAAAAGAGTTTAGCATACATTAATACAAATGTACAATATGGTAGAAATTTTAAAAGAACACTAAAGATTATAGGGTTCAGTATATAAAGTATTTACTAAAAAAACTCAATATTTTTGTAGGGGTTAGCCTATAGATTTTGAGAAAATTTCAAAAAATATGACAATATTGTTTTAATGCCTAGTTGCATCGTTCACTAACATATGATGATGTTCAAAGAGGTTTGGAGCCTTTTTCGTCTCCGTTTATCAAGAAAATAATAATTTTATAGTGGTTACTCCATCGATTTAGGGAGTATTATGAAGTTTTATTAAATTAATTGATAAAAAAAATTGAATGATGCTCATTTACCATGAAAAGGAGTTTAGCATACATTAATACAAATTTACAATATGGTAGAAATTTTAAAACAACACTAAAGATTATAGGCTTCAGTATATAAAGTATTTACCAAAAACTCAATGTTTTTGTAGGGGTTATTAGCCCATAGATTTTGAGAAAATTTCAAAAAATATGACAATATTATTTTAATGCCTAGTTGCATCCTTTACTAACATATGATGATGTTCAAAGAGGTTTGGAGCCATTGTCGTCTCCGTTTATGAAGAAAATAATAATTTTATAGTGGTTATTCCATCGATTTAGGGAGTATTATGAAGTTTTACTAAATTAATTATAAAAAAAATGAACGATGCTCATTTACCATGAAAAAGAGTTTAGCATACATTAATACAAATGTAGAATATGGTAAAAAATTTAAAACAACACTAAAGATTATAGGCTTCAGTATATAAAGTATTTACCAAAAAACTCAATTTTTGTAGGGGTTAGCCCATAGATTTTGAGAAAATTTCAAAAAATATGACAATATTATTTTATGCCTAGTTGCATCCTTACTAACATATGATGATGTTCAAAGAGGTTTGGAGCCATTTGTCGTCTCCGTTTATGAAGAAAATAATAATTTTATAGTGGTTATTCCATCGATTTAGGAGTGTTATTTATTTTGAAGTTTTACTAAATTAATGATTGATAAAAAACAATTAAAACTATGCTCATTTACCATGAAAAAGAGTTTAAAAGAGTTTATCATACATTATTACAAATGTAGAACATGGTTAGAAATTTTAAAAAAACACACTAAAGTTATGGCTTTTAGTATATAAAAATTATTTTACCAAAATACTCAATATGTTGTAGTAGTGGTGAAGCCATAGATTTTTGAGAAAATTTCAAAAAAAATTATGACAAATATTGTTTAATTAATGCCTAGATTGCATCCTGCACTAACATATGATGATGTTCAAAGAGGTTTGGAGCCTTTGTCGTCTCCGTTTATCAAGAAAATAATAATTTTATAGTGGTTATTCATCGATTAGGAGCATTTTATGAAGTTTTACTAAATTAATTGATAAAAAACAATTGAACGATGCTCATTTACCATGAAAACGGAAAAAGATGTTTTAGCATACATTAATACACAAAA